>NC_054711.1:15703858-15858858 GCF_016097555.1 Gigantopelta aegis | reverse complement strand
AAACGTGCATGTAAATGATTTCTTGCTACTAAATTAATTGGGAAAATGTGGCGGGTTTCTTCACTGAGACTATGTCAGAATTACCATATGTTTGACATCCAGTCGCCGATGATTAACAAATCTATATGTTCTAGTGTTGTCGGTAAACAAAGTAAACTTTAACTTTGGTGCAGGTAATATTTGTGTATTGTTGGGTATAGTAGGGGTAGTGGTTAGATTTGGTGCAGGTAATATTTGTGTATTGTTGGGTATAGCAGGGGTAGTGGTTAGATTTGGTGCAGGTAATATTTGTGTATTGTTGGGTATAGCAGGGGTAGTGGTTAGTTTTGGTGCAGGTAATATTTGTGTATTGTTGGGTATAGCAGGGGTAGTGGTTAGTTTTGGTGCAGGTAATATTTGTGTATTGTTGGGTATAGTAGGGGTAGTGGTTAGATTTGGTGCAGGTAATATTTGTGTATTGTTGGGTATAGTAGGGGTAGTGGTTAGATTTGGTGCAGGTAATATTTGTGTATTGTTGGGTATAGCAGGGGTAGGGTAGTGGTTAGATTTGGTGCAGGTAATATTTGTGTATTGTTGGGTATAGCAGGGTAGTGGTTAGATTTGGTGCAGGTAATATTTGTGTATTGTTGGGTATAGCAGGGGTAGTGGTTAGATTTGGTGCAGGTAATATTTGTGTATTGTTGGGTATAGTAGGGGTAGTGGTTAGTTTTGGTGCAGGTAATATTTGTGTATTGTTGGGTATAGTAGGGGTAGTGGTTAGATTTGGTGCAGGTAATATAGTAGGGGTTTGTGTATTGTTGGGTATAGTAGGGGTAGTGGTTAGATTTGGTGCAGGTAATATTTGTGTATTGTGGGTACAGTAGGGGTAGTGGTTAGATTTGGTGCAGGTAATATTTGTGTATTGTTGGGTATAGTGGGTACAGTAGGGGTAGTGGTTAGATTTGGTGCAGGTAATATTTGTGTATTGTTGGGTACAGTAGGGGTAGTGGTTAGATTTGGTGCAGGTAATATTTGTGTATTGTTGGGTATAGCAGGGGTAGTGGTTAGATTTGGTGCAGGTAATATTTGTGTATTGTTGGGTATAGCAGGGGTAGTGGTTAGATTTGGTGCAGGTAATATTTGTGTATTGTTGGGTATAGCAGGGGTAGTGGTTAGTTTAGGTGCAGGTAATATTTGTGTATTGTTGGGTATAGCAGGGGTAGTGGTTAGTTTTGGTGCAGGTAATATTTGTGTATTGTTGGGTATAGCAGGGGTAGTGGTTAGTTTTGGTGCAGGTAATATTTGTGTATTGTTGGGTATAGCAGGGGTAGTGGTTAGTTTTGGTGCAGGTAATATTTGTGTATTGTTGGGTACAGCAGGGGTAGTGGTTGTGTTTTTGGTGCAGGTAATATTTGTGTATTGTTGGGTACAGCAGGGGTAGTGGTTAGTTTTGGTGCAGGTAATATTTGTGTATTGTTGGGTATAGTAGGGGTAGTGGTTAGATTTGGTGCAGGTAATATTTGTGTATTGTTGGGTATAGCAGGGGTAGTGGTTAGATTTGGTGCAGGTAATATTTGTGTATTGTTGGGTATAGCAGGGGTAGTGGTTAGATTTGGTGCAGGTAATATTTGTGTATTGTTGGGTATAGCAGGGGTAGTGGTTAGTTTTATGGATTGTGAATATTAAGTTAAGAGTACTTTTTCTCCACACGGTATGGTAATATTTAAATATTTATGATCGTGGTCAGCGTTATAGTTAGAGTTTAAAAGTTATATCTGAAGTCAGAGAGTAAGAGTTAGAGTTAATGTTAGGTTAGGTTATGATTAGGGTTAAGTTTAGGGTTAGGGTTAATGTTAGAATTAGAGTTAGAAACAATTATAATTAAATTTAGATTTAGATTTATATTCCTTCCCATCCTCCGTGAAAAAAATGTTTTCTTGTAAATATACTCTTCAAAAAAGTAGAAGAACCTGAAATATTAATGTCAATATCAACTATTAGACCGAACATACGTTTTGACCACAGACATCCTAGTAAAGAACGTTCAGGTCTGTTTATCAACACACTGAAACACATTCCATAGTTTGCACGTACATCACGCAGTTGTCCCGTACACGTGCGTGGGGTGTCATTCTCGATTTTAACAATTTCCAGGAAGGTCAATTAATCACTGTGGAACATTATTTCTGTGAATCTTTTTTTTTCATTCTGTTGATCATACGGTTGTTATTGTTTTGGTTTTAGTCATTTTTAATGTTTGAATTTGCGATTTACTGATGAAAAAACGTCAACTTTCAAATTTCACTTCTGACTCCAATCATCCTTCAAGATCTTTGGTGGTCATAAAACTTACTGTAATACTAAACTACCGGTTGTAATGTTTGCCCAGTTAATTCACTATTATCATATAACCATTCCCCACAGCTAATATACCTTACAATTTTGACAATTGTAAATTCTTATTAGAGTTCCCCTACTTATTTTGAAGAGTATAATTTCAGTTTAATTTGCTGAAGAAAAGTAAAACCGTTATTTTTGTGTGCAATTTAGAAAATAATCGGCTCAGAAATAGATAAGTTGTAATACACACCATCGTAAGAAAACGATGTCCTCTGATGGGAAGGACTACAGATTTGGAGTTAAAGTTAACAACAAAAGTAATGTTTGTTTTATTTAACGACGCCACTAGAGCACATTGATTTTTATCTTATCATCGGCTATTGGACGTCAAACATATGGTCATTCTGACACTGTTTTTAGGGGAAACCCGCTGTCGCCACGTAGGCTACTTTTTACGACAGGCAACAATGGATTTTTATTTGCGCTTCCCACAGGCAAGATAGCACAAAACATGGCCTTTGTTGAACCAGTTATAGATCACTGGTCGGTGCAAGTGGTTTACACCTACCCATTGAGCCTTGCGGAGCACTCACTCAGGGTTTGGAGTCGGTATCTGGATTAAAAATCCCATGCCTCGACTGGGATCCGAAACCAGTACCTACCAGCCTGTAGACGACAAAGTAAAAGATAGAGAGGGAGTTAAATTTACAGTTCGAGTTCAGATTAAATTTACAGTTAGAGCTAAAGTTCAAGTTAGAATTAATGATTGGGTTAGGGTTAGGTTAGTCGTTTTAAAGAAAGTAACAGCAAAGTATTTTAAAAAATGGACGATTTTTTCTTCAGACGATGTCAACATTTGGTTGACGAACGTTGAAACTTTTACCTTGTGGTTTCAAACAGGAAGGAAATAAATGTTTTAATTAACGACGCACTCAACACATTTTTTATTTACAGTTATATGGTGTCAGACTTATGGTTAAGGACCACACAGATATTAAGAGAGAAAACCCGCTGTAGCCACTTCATGAGCTACTCTTTGCAATTATCAGCAAGGGATCTTTTATAAGCACCATCCCACAGACAGGACAGTACATACCACGGCCTTTGATATACCAGTCGTGGAGCACTGGCTTTTTAAACAGAGACTTTTATTATAAAATACGAATTGTGGATGTTAATAAAACGTACATCCTCTTCCTTACACCTTCCATACGAATTCTTTAAAATCTTTCTAATCTGATTATCAAAATGTTCGTGAAATGCACGTAGGGCCCTTCTGCTAATAACACAGCCACGCCTTGTCCGTGGGTTCATGTCAACAACAAAATGGCGGCGCCAAGTCCACTGATAACAGTGATTTGCTCGGTTCCGACTTGATTACACTAATCACTGCCGGCCAGTGACCGTTCGCTGCGTAACAGTATGGGAAGACCGGTGCTGTTACACGATTTCCGGGCGCTAATTGTTTCGAGACAAACACAGTCGTTAAGTTTGTTATGCGGTTTTCGCGCTAACCTCTTTGAAAAGACAAAAGAGCATCGTCAGTTCGGCTTTTAAAGATGGTCATTGGCCGCAGGGACGTACCCAGGGAGTGCAGGGTAGACAAATATGAACAAGACATAATGCTGGTAGGTACAGGGTTCGCAGCCCGGTACCGGCTCCCATCCAGAGCGAGGTTTAACGACTCAGTGGGTAGGTGTAAGACCACTACACTATCTTCTCTCTCACGAACCAATAACCACTAGCAACTGACTCACTGTCCTTGACAGACAGCCCAGATAGCTGAAGTGTGTGTGTGTGTGTGTGTGTGTGTGTGTGTGTGTGTGTGTGTGTGTGTGTGTGTGTGTGTGCCCAGGACAGTGTGCTTGAACCTTAATTGGATATAAGCACGAAAATAAGTTGAAATAAAACAAAATGAAAACTTTGTAAATGTTCATTTTGTTAGGCGAATACTCTACAACTGAGCTACATCCCCCCCCCCCCCCCCCCCCCCCCCCCCCCCCCACCCCACCCCATCTTGTTAAATGTATGAAAAATGGTTGATAAATGTCGAGTCGGTTTGCAGATATTGCCATTGAATGCAGGGCCGTAGCAGCGGGTTAGCAGGGTGGCAGTTGCCCACAACATATTGCCCTATTATTTTAGAAGTGTCTTTACCACTGGTTTACATTCATGTCCCTAACCGCCACCACCCCACCCCCCCACCACCCCACCATCCCACCACCCCACCATCGGTGACGTTTAAGGAAAAGGATTGATAAATGTATTGATGTCATGTCATGTCATAGGGTTTTACGTGCACATTCAGAACAAGCTGTTGTAGCGCACGCCTGTCGTGGGCACAAGAGCCGGCCTTGGCCGGCTCCTCCGTCCATGACAGGAAAGGTGGGGGGAGGAGAGAGGAGGGACCGCCTGCACTGGCAGGTGCAAGGGAGCACCAGCAGCCCGATCAAATCGGTAGTAGGCGGGTGGGTGTGGTGGTGGTGCTATGGAATTTGAATGGAGCAGTTAAATGCCAAAGAGAAAAGGGTGCGCAATTTTGATTGAGGGAATTTGGCGCAATTTTGAACGGTCGGTCGAAAGGTAAATGGCCGAGCTAATATAGGTTTTGATATTAGTGAATCGAGAGTAGCTCGGTATTGTAGTCGGTACAAGTAGCTTATATAATGCGCCAACAGATGTCCAACGACAAAGGAAGAAAGAAGAAGGAAATAGTTTATTTAACGACGCATTCAACACATTGTATTTACGGTTATATGGCGTTGAACATATGGTTAAGGATCACATAGATATTGAGAGAGGAAACCCACTGTCGCCACTTTTCGATTCTTTTATATGTATCATCCCACATACAGGGTAGTACATACCGCGGTCGTACAGGGTAGTACATACCGCGATATACCAGTCGTGGTGCACTGGCTGGAACGAGAAATGGCCCACACCGACGACGCATCGAGCGAGCGCTGTACCACTGGGCTACGTCTCGCCCCAAACGACAAAGAAGTCAAAGACCCAAAACCTTCAATTAAGCAATGTGACAGTTTAGCGACCCCCAAAATGTCAAAAATCCTGGGGTGTTGTAAAGTATTCAATGGTCACGATGTCTGGACGCAAAAAACTCTTCGGCTGATCAACACCATGTATAAGCATTTGATTATTATTTTTTTTTTTTTTTATTGAGGCAAAAATTGCGTGTCAACATTATAGAGTTATCTCTGACCGAGAGAGCGATTATAACCATCCAAATGTCCGTCTAGATCTCGAAGGGGATAGACGTAGCCCAGTGGTAAAGCGCTTGCTTGATGCGCGGTCGATCTAGGATCGATCCTCGTCAATAGGCTCATTGAGTTATTTCCGGTTCCAGCCAGTACACCACGATTGGTATGTCAGAGGCCGTGGTATGTACTATCCTGTCTGTAGGGCAGCGCATATAACAGATGACTTGCTACTAATAGAAAAATGTAGCGGGTTTCCTCTATGAGAGTTTAATAATGTCAAAATTACCAAATGTTTGATATCCAATAACCGATGATTAATCAATCAATGTCCTCTAGTGGTGTCGTTAAACAAAACAAACTTTTAGCTCTCGAAAGGCATAGTACTAGGGCTACCTTCGTACAAGCTGTTAGGATTGAATACAACTTTGATTATTAAAATCCCTAACTCTCTGCAGCAGATAAACTGTTTTACACTATAACCTCATCCCGTGATAAACTATTTTACATTATATTCTCATCCCTGTGATAAACACTTTTACTCTTGTATACTATAACCTCATCCCGTGATAAATAGAGAATAATATAACCTCATCCCGTGATAAATACTTTTACACTATAACCTCATCTCGTGATGAAATGTTTTTCATTATAACCTCATCCCATGAAAAAAATTGTTTTACACTATAACCTCACCCCGTGATAAACACTTTTTAACTATAATTTCATCCCGTGATAAACTCGTTTACACTATAACCTCATCCCGTGATAAATACTTTTACACTATAACCTCATCCCGTGTTAAAATATTTTACACTATAACCTCATCCCGTAAAAAACTCTTTTACACTATAACCTCATCCCGCGATAAACTATTTTACACTACAACCTCATTCCGTGATAAATATAGAATAATACATGAGTGGCCGTTAGATACCATTTATCTCACAGCGAGTTGTTTTAAAATGTATCTAACGAGCGAAAGCGTGTTTGATACGTTTTTAAACAACGAGTTGTAAGATAAATGGTATTTAATGGACACGAATGTATTATTCTGTTTCTTACATATACTCAGAAATCAGGTTTTAAGCAAATTTAAAATCTTTTTCGACTCAAAGTTATTTACCAGTCGTGGTGCACTGGCTGAAACGAGAAATAGCCCAATGGACCGGCCCACCGACTGTGATCGATCCCAGACCGACCGCGCGTCAAGCGAGCGCTTTACCACTTGGCTACGTCTACGCCCCTTAATAATGACTCTAGTTACAACAGGCTTCAAATATGCCTCACAAACATGCCACAAGACAGAGCAGCCAGCTCGAATTGCCACACAACCATTTACAAACTCCAACTGTGCTCGTCTTGTGGAAATCGGCGGGAGCTAAACTAGTGTACTCAATCTGCCTCCAGGAGGCGCTTTTGTCACGCGAGCCGCGGGAGGTCAATTTAAGCGAGCGTTTGTTCCGAGCTTGAAACGAAAGCCAGTGTCGCCTTTTACGTGGATATTTCAATAAAACTTGATTCAGTGATGAAAATTGAAGGTTGTGGTTGGAGCATGCGTGGTTGTTTTCTTCGGGGATGGGTCAGCGATTTTTTTAAAAGAGTGTTTTAATAGCGCCGAGTCTTAGCGCCGAGTCTTAGCGCCGAGTCTTAGCGCCTCGTAAACTAGATATTATTTTTGTCGTAAAACTGGTAATGGTTTATTATCCTTTTTATTGATGTTTACACTGTTCTATGCAAGCCGCTACATACAATTATTAATGCTATGTTATATTTTTGTATATACTTTTTGTCAACTCTAAGCAGGTTCGTAAATAACAGTATATATAACGGCTCTGCCGTGACACCAAATCGTGATTTTTATGACAAATGATTGTATGATTTTGTCTCTACAAATTCGTAGAAAGAAAACAGAAAAGAGACATTTAATTGTAATACACACTTTACCATCAAATAACTGTTAACCTCCGTATTAAAAAAAACCCCAAACAAACAAACAACAACAAACATCCCAATTACCGCTATGTATAAACATTAGCGTACGAAAAATGGAGGGCAAGGTGTGTGTGTGGGGGGGGGGGGGGGGGGGGGGGTAATTGACCCCTAGTGCTGGAGCAAAACATCCAATTGGTTAAAAAATTATAGACATATTCGGGCAAAATATTTTTAACCTGAGACCTTTTTACCATGCATTTCTATCACTCTACCCGCAAAAATTAGTTATAATCCATATAAAAATGCGCAGTGATTCGTATGCAACCTTATATAGTTTGGTAGTAACGCTAAGATGAATAAATGTTGTTATCCAGATTCGGGCTTTTTTTTTTTTACAATTCTGGCAAAACCCCAGCCTGACCCCTTACAAAAACGGGAGCCCGTACGCCTATGTGCATAAAGTAAAGACAGCTTCAAATTATTACGAAACTATTTGGCTGCTATGTGTAACGTGTCCTTCCGGCGTATAATGTAGAGATTCTCAACGTATTTTTGCGCGTCTTACATCCGACGTGTGATATTGGCGAAACCGTAATCGACCGAAGTGTTCCGAATGCCATCAGTATTAATTGGGCTTTCGATATTAACGAAAATTGGTATTGCTACAACACAGCAAAGCGCAAGCTTGAAACACAACACATTATTTCTAATAATAATCAAGGCAGGAAAAGTTTATTTTGTTTATTGAAACATTTCACCGACTGTTCAACTATAATAAGTTATATTGTCGTTGATACACATGTTTTTACTATATTACGCTGTTCCTGTGAAGTATGGGCATGGGGTATTACAATTGAATATATGTAGTTTTTAAAAAAATTAGGTGTATAAAAACAAATGTTCATGATGGTATATCTTGAACATGGCCACTTTCTTTTTAAAATTGTCCGTAAATTCAAAATTATAAAATATTGTGTTTGTATTGCACAACTCTTTATCATCCTAATCCAGTTGTTGACGTAATTGTCAGCATTTGTATGTCGTAACTCAATGAAAACTGTTTCGTTCAGTTTCTGTTTGTATTCTTTAAGGGACATTCCTCAGTTTGGTGCAATTTTTAACACGTTATTGACTAACAGAGACTTTTTAACGATTGTAAGTACATATCAAATATATTTTTCTTCATAAAATATTACTGATTGTATATTAAACATATTTCTGGTCGTTCTAATATTTGTACTAGGTTACATTTCATTTTATTTCCTAAAATATTATTTTCGAAGGTACTAAATTATTTGACGAAGCAATCCAGTTTGGGCTTCTTACAAATATTAAGATGACCAGAAACACATTGAATATACAGACACTGATATTAAGACGACCAGAAACACATTGAATATACAGACACTGATATTAAGACGACCGGAAACACATTGAATATACAGACACTGATATTAAGACGACCGGAAACACATTGAATATACAGACACTGATATTAAGACGACCAGAAACACATTGAATATACAGACACTGATATTAAGACGACCGGAAACACATTGAATATACAGACACTGATATTAAGACGACCGGAAACACATTGAATATACAGACACTGATATTAAGACGACCGGAAACACATTGAATATACAGACACTGATATTAAGACGACCAGAAACACATTGAATATACAGACACTGATATTAAGACGACCGGAAACACATTGAACATACAGACACTGATATTAAGACGACCGGAAACACATTGAACATACAGACACTGATATTAAGACGACCGGAAACACATTGAACATACAGACACTGATATTAAGACGACCGGAAACACATTGAACATACAGACACTGATATTAAGACGACGAAACACATTGAAAACAGACACTGATATTTGAAACACATGAACATACAGACACTGATATTAAGACGACCGGAAACACATTGAACATACAGACACTGATATTAAGACGACCGGAAACACATTGAATATACAGACACTGATATTAAGACGACCGGAAACACATTGAATATACAGACACTGATATTAAGACGACCGGAAACACATTGAATATACAGACACTGATATTAAGACGACCGGAAACACATTGAATATACAGACACTGATATTAAGACGACCGGAAACACATTGAATATACAGACACTGATATTCTAAACAAGAAAATATATTTAAAGGGACAGACCCTAGTTTTTAAACACTAAGGCATATTTTTCACCTAGACCCTAGTTTCAACCTGTAAAAAATGGACACTAAGTTTGGTTAATATACAAACCTGTAACAAATTTGGACACAACAGAGTGAAACAAAAGTCTGTGACGTTAAAATACCCTTTAAAATAGACTAAAACGCGACTCCATAATCATTACTTCTCAGACGCACGTGCGTTTTTAAAAATATGAAAAATGCATTTTGTGGTATTAGAAACACAAGGATGACCAGAAACACTTCGGTTGTACGGGAATGGGTAATCTAAACAATAAAATGTAAGTAATGTTTGATTTCAGTGATCATAAACGGCTCTAATATAGTGAAACATATGCCTTAGTGTTTAAGAACTAGGGTCTGTCCTTTTAATATCTAAGTTTAATCGTAGAAATATTTTATTAGTCGGAAACATCTTACAATGCAGCAAACTCAGGAATGTCCCTTTAAGCTTTTCTGTGTTGTGTTTTTTGCCATGCTGGGTTTGGCGAAAAAAACTCATTCTGATTCTAATGGAGCAGACAGCAGACAAATGAAAACAGTGATACAAGCACTACATTTAACATAATGATTATCTAGATACACTATTTACCCATAGAAACAGGATGCTGGAATAGCATCTTAGTCGAAAACAAATTATGTACATTGTACGAAGAAAATGATACTGGAGAAGAATATCACTACTTATTTAAATGTAATTATTTTATGAATACACACAAAAGGCTTATAAAGCCATATCATTATTTAAAGAAGCATACTTAAATTCAAATAACTGTTTAATTGTAATAGCATAAGCACCCACCGTAAATGTTAAAATTCATTTCTGTAATTACAAGTAAATTCAGTACACCATAGATAAACATCAACAATATTATTTGATACTTTTAAAAGTACTGACTTGTAAGAATATCTCTGCTATATTTGAATGTCTTGTCACAATGTGTCTTCATTTTTTAAATGTGTATATATAGCTATTTTGAATTATGCTTTTATATATTCTACGAAATACTCCTGTTGTCATCTTGTCACAATAAATAACTAGTGTACAATAATTCCTCATATGCTGTCGTTTGACGACCTGGATGTACAGAAATAAAGTTTCAAAGTTTCAAAGATTGGCCATTTGGAAATCCAAGATAGCGGCCTTTTTTCAAGATGGCTGCTAAAAGTGACCGGCCAAAATGGCATATCTCATACAAATAATCATGGTTTTGATTTGTATATTTTCAAGAATGCTTGATTCATTTGTTCCCTTCTACTTCCAACAGCCTTGCAATACTCCTAGTGACATATTCTGACTGGTCGCTATAAGGGTGTTATTATTACAGTGTTCTGTATGAACAGTAATCGCGAGGTGTGTAGTATTAAACTGAGTTAACCATGTGTTATTAAACACCCCACGGTGTAACAGCAGTTAAATGTATACCCGTAATAAATATGTCTGACTTGCTTGGTTTGACCTATATAGAAATATATATTTGTATAAAACCATCTACAGATATTATATTGATATTACAGATGCCTTGTCTAGCTTATGTGTATTAGCGTTTGGGAGACAGTACCCCCCCCCCCCCCCACCCCCTGCAAATGTTTGTCTTGGTTTGTTTGACCCATTTATATATATAATAATATAATTATTAAAAATCATACACGTGTATTGAACTTATAATACATATATCTTTGCTGACTTATGTGTATGATATGAATGTCGGGTGTGTGTGTGGGGGGGGGGGGGGGCAGTAGCCCCTCCCTTTATACCCCACAACCAATGAATATGAGACTTTCTCAAAGCAAAATCTTTTTAGGACAGATCAGTTAAAAACGTTATATAGTATTTTTCTTATTGCTTGAAATGAGTTATGTATATACACCGTATACTCACGGGAAAATAGTCATGTGCTGTATTACACAAGGTATACAGTATTGAAGATCAAATTTAAATCGTTTTCAAGAAAATATTTATTGGTCATTCGAAAATAATATATCCCACAGCTCTTTGCACTGGTTTTTACATAGTTACACTTTATATTTATTTTAAATGGATATAATCATATTGAAGGAAGGAAGGAAATGTTTTATTTAACGACGCACTCAACACATTTTATTTACGGTTATATGGTTAAGAACAAAAAAAAGATCATTGAGAGAGAAAACCCACTTCATGGGCTACTCTTTTCGACTACTAACAAGGGATCTTTTATATGCACCATCCCACAGACAGGATAATACATACCACGGTCTTTGTTACACCAGTTGTGGAGCACTGGCTGGAACGAGAAATAGCCCAATGGGTCCACCGACGGGATATTCATTCATTCGAAAATATTATGAGACAATTTGCACAATAATTATTATGGTGTGTTTAGACGAGTCACAAGTTTCAACCATTTATAAACGTATATGTGGTTTGAGACCAATTTACTTGGTGCAAAGGACCTTTTCCCGTGAGTTTACATTACATTTCGTATTGACAGTGTAGAAATTTGTGTTGACAGTTTCAGGTTGCAAGTGGTTGTATTGATAACTTGACATTGAAATTGTTTTATTGTATTACAGATATTGGCAATTTAACATCGAAATGGTTGGGTTGACACTGTAGATTTTTTTCCATGACAATTTAACTTCGATATGGTTGTATTGACCGTGTATGTATGGTTTCGTGACTATTTAACTTCGATATGGTTGTATTGACCGTGTATGTATGGTTTCGTGACTATTTAACTTCGATATGGTTGTATTGACCGTGTATGTATGGTTTCGTGACTATTTAACTCCGATATATTGACCGGTATGTATGGTTTCGTGACTTCGATATGGTTGTATTGACCGTGTATGTATGGTTTCGTGACTATTTAACTTCAATATGGTTGTATTGACCGTATATGTATGGTTTCGTGACTATTTAACTTCGATATGGTTGTATTGAAAATGTAGATGGACGTATATGTATTGAAACTGCAAATTATTGAATTGATATTGCAAATACTTGTGTTGATATTGTAAATACTTGTGTTGACAATTTGAAGTTGAAATGATTGTATTGATAATTCGACATAGAAATGGTTGTATTAACATTACAAATATCAACAATTTGATACTGAAATGATTGTATTGACATTACAAATATCAACAATTTGATACTGAAATGATTGTATTAACATCACAAATATCAACAATTTGATACTGAAATGATTGTATTAACATTACAAATATCAGCAATTTGACATTGAAATTATTGTATTGACATTACAAATATCAGCAATTTGATATTGAAATGGTTGTATTGACATTACAAATATCAACAATTTAATATTGAAATGGTTGGTTTGACATTATTCATACCGTCAATTTGACATTGAAATGATGGCGTTGGTATAAAAAATACCGACAGTTTGACATTGAAATACGTTCATACTTCGATAACTCGATTTTGAAGGGGACGAGGAAATAGTTCGAAATAGTTGTATTGAAAATATCAGCAATTTGACATTCAAATTGTGGTACTGACGTTACAAATATTGACAACTGAACTATGAAAGGGTTATACTGACATTGCAGATACTGACAGCTTCATGAAGTGGTTGTGTTGAAATTGTTGATGGTTGCATTGACATATTAGCATTGTAACGGTTGTTATGACATTGCTCTTAAAACACTTTACCTGTCCTTTCTTCAGTTATGTGTGATCTACACGTAAGATCGATTCCCCGCTGTGGACCATTCATTACTGTTGGAGATATCAAATTTGTTGGGAGAAGTATTAATGCATTTTGTGCTTGTTTTACTTTACAAAAAGTTAACGTTTGTTTTGTATAACGACACCACTGGAGCACATTGATTAATGAATCATCGGCTATTAGATGTCAAACATCTGGTAATTATGACTCGTATTCACCAGAGGAAACCTGATACATTTTTCCATTAGCAGCAAGGGATCTTTTATATGCACTTTTCCACAGATAGAAAAACACATACCAAGGTCTTTGACCATTTGTGGTGCACTGGTTGGAATGTACATTGAAAAGCATTGTGCTTACAAAAATCTGTAAGTAAGCCTGTACAAAGTCACTTTGACCTACTTTATTGGCATGGTCAGGTCAGGTCAGAGGGCTTTACGTGTACATTCAGTGCAAGCTGTTATAGCGCACGCCTGTCATGGACGCCGGTGTCGGCCTTGGATGGTTCTTTCGTCCAGGACAGGAAAGGGTTGGGGTGGATCGTAGAAAGGAGCCGGTAACAGGCGGAGGGTTGGTTTTGGAGCTATGGAATTTGGAATGTCCCGTAGCATTAATGCCAAAGGAAAAAAGGTGCGCAATTTGAATGAAGGAAATTGGGCGCCTTTTGTAACGGTCCACCGAATGAAAAAACAAACAGGAGCTGTATATGTTTTGAACTTAGTGTGCCGAGAGTAGCTTGGCAGCACTCTCTTTATAAATGGTAGTGCATATGGCTATTCACCGCTATCCAAGCTGTTTCGTGCCATAAATTAGAGATATATCCTCATTAGGATTAGATGTATCTAATAAAAATAAAAATAAAAGAAAGAGAAGAAGCTGAATACTCTATACGGTAGTACGGTAATTTGTGTGACTATCGCATAAAGTTCTCGTGGCCCCGTTAACGCAATCTACGCGACCTTCACGCCTCGGTTTTCCAGGCAAACAACGCGACAAGCGATGCGATTAAGATCCGTGCAGCGATAACCGAGACTACCGCAAGTCGTCGCAGATGTCGTAAACGGCCCTCCTAATTAGACGTGACAGGATTAGGCCCTATCCCCGATCACGACAACTACTTTTCCTCTCAGTGTGGTAATTTGAATGCATTATCCCGCATGGCGATGCGCGTTGAATGTCACTACGGGGTAGTTTTGCCGGATTCGGTTCAAACCTGGCACCCTTCCTGTTTTTAGCGGCGGTCCTGCTTTCTGACAATGGAACTTAGGATACGAGTGCGGCGAGCGTGTAATCGGCGGGCTTAAACATCTTAAAAGAGACCATTTGAAGCTTCTGGCTTCTAAAGAAGAATATTTTGCTCAACGAGCCCGCGATGGCACTCAAAAGCGCGCTGAGGTATTGTTCCGAGCACAACGACATGAGTTTGTGTAATTTGTCCCGTGGTTCGCAAGGGTCATACGACTATATGAAGTATTTCTTCCCCTGTTTGTAGTCTCCACTGTGCTACACACTGCTCCACGACTGGTATATTATCATTATTACATGTCGTTACATACGTTTCTGTCTCTTTCTGTATGCTTCTCTATGCCCCCCCCCCCATCTCTATATCTCCCCCACTATATATATATATATCACTCTCTCTTTATATCTGCCTATCTTTCAATATATCTGCCTTGCTCTCTCTCTCTCTCTCTCTCTCTCTCTCTCTCTCTCTCTCTCTCTCTCTCTCTCTCTCTCTCTCTCTCTCTCTCTCGCACAAAAAAACAAACAACAAAAAACGAAAAAAAACCGCAGGTGAATCTTTTATATGCACTTTTCCTAGACAGGAGAGTACATACCACAGCCTTTGATGTACCAGCCGTGGGATGGGCAAATCGCCGCTGAGAGCTATAGGTTCTGAAACTTCTTGCACATCAGGCGAGCGTTCTACCACTGAGCTACGTCTTGCACCTGTATATGAACGAATGGCTAATATCAGTTTATTCTGCAAACACTGTTTCTATTGGCCGATTATCATGACCGATTTAAACAATGTCATACACGTATACTAGTAGATTATGACTTTTGATGTCACATGCATGTCATTTAGTTCGTCGTGCAATGTAGCTGAAATAATAGAAATAATATTTTCCACCTTAACTTTTATGAATTATAGGATAAAAATAATAACTAGTTAATGACGTAGAATATCGGTGTTATGCTGTTCAGATCGAATGGAAAATTCCGCGAGCCTTGTGGAGCGTGATTTCCCATTCTTACTTGCACAGAATAAAGCCGACATTAGTTCGCAGACAGTGATATGTTTAAGGTTTGATTTGTTGAATAATTTGAAGATTCCTATTTCGAATGAGCATGACACGTCGTGTTGTTGGTTTTGTGTTTCGAGGTTGCACTGTACCAAATCAGAGACTTCCGTGTCAAAGTTCAGTGTGCACCGTTAAATATTTACGGAGTAAAAACAGCTGCAATTCTGATTGGTAGTAATATGTGACATTGATTATTTGTGCAAATACTTGTATCCATTGTCAACAAACAAATGCACTTTTATTTGTATATAGTGATGCGCAGTATACACTAGATGTTGAAACCATCGCAGGAAACCCCCCACCAAAAAACCCACACCAGAAACAAAAACAACACTAACAAAAAAATAAATAATAATAATAATACAAAATGGATCTGCTATTTTTAAATGATTTGTGACCCCCCCCCCCCAACCATGTCCTTGCAATTAAATTAAGTATGAGGATACACTGCTCATAACAGTTTTATGTTTCAAAATGTTAAAGATTGATTTACTTGACGATACCACTAGAGCACATTGATTTACTAATCGTCGGCTATTGGATGTCAAACATTTGGTAATACTGACACATTGCAGCCAGTGCACCACGACTGGTATATCAAAGGCCGTGGTATGTACTACCCTGGCTGTGGGATGGTGCATATAAAAGATCCCTTGCTGCTAATCGAAAAGAGTAGCCCATGAAGTGGCGACAGCGGGTTTCTTCTCTCATTATCTGTGTGGTTCTTAACCATATGTCTGACGCCATATAACCGTAAATAAAATATGTTGAGTGCGTCGTTAAATAAAACATTTCTTTCTTTTTGACACATAGTCTTAGAGAGTAAATCCGTATACATTTTTTTGTTTCATTAGTAGTAAGGATCTTAACATTATATGTACCATCCCACAGACAGGTGCACTGGCTGGAAAGAGAAATAGCCCAAATGGGCCCGTCGACGGGGATCGATCAGGCGAGTGCTTTACCACTGGGCTACCAGTTTCATTAGTAAATGTTAACATTATAGGCAAGTAGAATTAATATCTGATGACTCAGGCTGATAAGTGTATTTAATACTTCAGCGAGTATGTGATGGGGAACGTGGTCACTCAGTCTGACAAAACATTTTGAACACCCTAGACCTAACAGAAGTTTATTTTGAGTCTGTAGTTATTATAAAACAGGTCAATTTTTACCTAGGTTCTACTTCCTTCTTTTAAATTCAACTATTAGACCAAACATACGTTTATCAACACACCGAAGCACATTCATAGTTTGCACACGCATCACGCAGTTGCCCCGTACACGTGCGTGGGGTGTCATTCTCAATTTTGACAATTTTCAGATAGGTCCATTAATCGCTGTGGAACATTATTTCTGTCAATCATTTTCATTCTGTTGATCATATAGTTATTATTTTGTTTTTAGTCATTTTTATTGTTTGAATTTGCGATTTACTGATAAAAAAAAAAAAAAAAAAAAACATCAAGATCTTTGGTGGTCATAAAACCTACTGTAATACTGAACTACCGGTTGTAATGTTTGCCCAATTAATTCACTATTATCATATAACCATTCCCCACAGCTAATATACATTATGCCATTTGTAAATTCTTATTAGAAGCCCCCTACGTTTTTCGAAGTGTACATATTCCTACAAACAGGACCCAAAACATTGTTTGATCATATGTCAGTCGTAAAGCACAGCTTGGAATGGAAAAAGCCCAAATCACCAACATATCCATCACAGAAGGTCCATGATGTGATGCATCAAATCACACGCAATCTTGTGCAAGAAAACTACAAAAAACACTGATCAAATTAAAGTAATATTAACAAAATCTATTTTATTCTCACATCCATATATACATAATAATACACACCTAAGAGATTCGCTAAGAAGGTAGACCTACCTAGAATTATAAAAGGGGTCAGGCGTGGTACGGGGGAGGATTTTGGCAGTCGAAACCACTCTCTGCTCAAGCAAAAAAAAATGTCAATATATTTTTCGGGAGAGCATTCCGTATAAACTTCGCTAGCTAGTTCAGACCATCACCCTGCTGAAAGTCGTGCACACCACCTTACGTAAAGCACTGTTTGGAATGGGATCCATCACAGAAGGTTCATCCTGCGATGAACCCAATCACACGCAATCTTGTGAGAGAAAACTACAAAAGTGCGGTTTAAAGTTTGTTTTGTTTAACGACACCACTGGAGCACATTCATTCATTGATTAATCATCGGCTATTGGATGTCAAACATTTGGTAATTCTGACTTGTAGTCATCAGGGGAAACCCGCTACGTTTTTCTTAATGTAGCAAGGGATCTTTTATATGCACTTTCTCCCGCAGGCAGGAAAGTACATACCACGGCCTTTGTCCAGTTGTAGTGTACCGATTGGAATGAAAGAAAAAAATGTTTTATTTAACGACGCACTCAACACATTTTATTTACGGTTATATGGCGTCAGACATATGGTTAAGGACCACACAGATTTTGAGAGGAAACCCGCTGTCGCCACTACATGGGCTACTCTTCCGATTAGCTGCAAGGGATCTTTTATTTGCGCTTCCCACAGGCAGGATAGCACAAACCATGGCCTTTGTTGAACCAGTTATGGATCACTGGTCGGTGCAAGTGGTTTACACCTACCCATTGAGCCTTGCGGAGCACTCGCTCAGGGTTTGGAGTCGGTATCTGGATTAAAAATCCCATGCCTCGACTGGGATACGAACCCAGTACCTACCAGCCTGTAGACCGATGGCCTACCACGACGCCACCGAGGCCGGTCGGTTGGAATGTGGAAAAACAAAACAATCAGTTGAATGGATCCACTGAGGTGATTCGATCTTGCGGTGCAAGCACCTCAGGATAAAGTAATGTTAACAAAAAGGCACAAATAATGTTAACAAAAAGGCACAAATAATGTTAACAAAAATATTTTTTATTCTCACATTCACATTTACATAATAATAATACAGGCTCGTACATAAAATAAGAGAAGATACTAAGACTATTATAAAGGGGCGCAGGGCGGGGGCACGGCACAGGAGGTTGGGTCAAGAGGGGGGACTTCTGAATATTTCTGAAAATATGTTCCGCCGCGCATTATGTCCAAGAATATTATATTGTAAGCCAGAATGTCTAAAACAAAACCTGATTCAAATGTTCGTATTCAGGTGCGGATATAAGTGGGAACCGAAGGAGCCCGCCCCTATATTTGGTCAAGTATGTGAAGTAATTAATTGTTGGGTTTTTGTTTTGTTTTTTGGGGTGTTTTTTTTGGCAAGATGACAACGCCACTAAATTATATTTCGTTAATGTTAGAAACTGGGGGGGGGGGGGGGGGGGGGGGTGAGGAGCGGGGGGGGCTCACCTTCCCACCTGATGAAAATAAAGGTTTACTTTTTTTTTTCTTTTTTTTTTATTGTTTGTTTCTTTGTTGTTGGGGTTTTTTTTTCTTACTTTATACATATAAAGATAAAAATCTTGCTTGTGCCCCCTCGCCCCGCCCCCCCCCCCTCCCCGTGCACTAGAGATTGTGCCCATCCCCATTATGGATTATGCCCACCCCCCCCCCCCCCCCACCTCAACTAGAAATATCGTGTGTGTATGTTGGTGTGTACGCGCGCGCGTGTATATAAATGGGAACCAAACAACAAAACATAACCTAACGTCGAGTGTGAGAGAGTAGCAAAAAAGAAGAAGTTTGTTTTGTTTAACGACACCACTAGAGCACATTGATTTATTAATCATCGGCTATTGGATGTCAAACATATGGTAATTTTGACATAGTTTTAGAGAGGAAACCTGATACATTGTTTTCCATTAGCAGCAAGGGATCTTTTATATGCACCATCCCACAGACAGGATAACACATACCATGGCCTTTAATATACCAGTCGTGGTGCACTGGCTGAAACGAGAAATAGCCTAATGGGCTCACCGACAGGGATCGATCCCAAACCAACCGCGCATCAAGCGAGCGCTTTACCATTGGGCTACGTCTCGCCCTGAGAAAGTAGGATGTACAATGGTTAGAAAATACATCAGTTCACACGCAGTGAAATTATATAACTATTAGACAGGTAATATAGAAATATAATATAGCATATATAAATACATACAAGTAATATACACTAATATAATATAACTGTTATACAAGTCAAGGGCGGACCCAGGAAATATTTTAGGGAGGGGACCAAGGGAAAAAAGGGCACTCAGTGAAATTGTAAACAAATTGTTTTAAAAAAAAAAACGGGGCACTTTAATTTTGTAATATTATTAAAAAAGTATTATTATTATTATTATTTTTTTTTTTTTTTTTTGGAGGGGGTGTCCCCTCCCTATGATCCGCCGTTCCAAGTGATTTACAAATGATATATCGGTATGTGACATACACATTCACACATCATAATATATTACTGATATACTAATGACTTACGGTGATATACACATAAAAATAATATTCATGTGATACACAAATATAATTCAAATGATATACAACAAGTAAACGATCAAAATTTTATATTTACAAATATACAAACAAAGAAATTGTATTACAATACAACCATAGGCACTCAGCAGTGCCGACGCAGAAAGCATTGCTATTATTATCTGGTATTTGTTATGCTATTATTTCTACTTAAATGCCGTCACAAGATGGTATGAATTTCAGAGGTTGAAATTATGCGAATTATGACGTCATGTAGAAAACTGTTTATGTTTAATGTTTAATGTAAGCATGACAAACATGTAGGTTATTTTTAATATATATATATATATATATATATATATATATATATATATATATATATATATATATATATATATATATATATATATATATATATACATACATATACATATATATATATATATATATATATATATATATATATATATATATATATATATATTTGGGTTCGGGAATGGAACTGGCAAATCAAGTAAATATCATTACTGGACTGATTGAGTCTTAATATTCTTCAAACCGGAAGTGACTTTCTGAATTTCCGGATGACGCGCCGCCTTGTGTCGTAGCATGTTTCCGGACTGCGAGAAGCCACGCCCACAAACGTCACACGAGTATGGGCGTTCTCCCGTATGGAGCCTCACGTGCTTCGTGTAGGTGGAGCAATCGATGAAATCCCGCCCACAGTACTCACACTTGTACGGACGCACGCCGGTGTGCGTTCTCTCGTGCGTGTGCACGGACGATCTCTGGGCGAACAGCTTTCCACAGAATTTACAGGCATGAGTTTTAGCTTTACCGTTCGTCACGGGTGGTGGTGGTATAACCGCAGCTGTGCTTTCTAATCCTTTGTTAAATCTCTCCGTATGATCCAATGTAAGCTGGCCTCTTTCTGCCAGAACTGACATAGCTGTTTTGCGCGATGTCTTCGGGTTCTTTGCAAGAATTCCTGTGTTACACAGAATGTCTGTATTTCCATTGTTTTGAAGCTGAAGCAACTCCGTGTAATCACCATTTGCTCTAACACCATTCTCCGTGCCACACAACTCCTTATATTTGCCACTTGCCTTTTTTTGTACACCATTTTGGATGTCACACAACTTCTTATATCTGCCATTTGCTTTAACACCATTTTGTATGCCACATAACACACTAGAATTATCGTCTGCTTTTCCGTTGTTGGTAGATGTCGTTAAGCTCTTAATGCCGTATGTCTCGGGTGTAAAGCCCTTGCTATCAGTTCCCAGCTTAGAGTGACTCTTCAGTGAAAAATCTATGGCAACAACCTGTTCTTGTATGTCATTCTTACATTTCTTTTTGCTTTTTAAAACGCGGCGTCGTTTTCCTGGTTTCGTGTTTTCGTCTTGTATCCGGTCATTCTTTGACTTTGGACGAGACAGATCCAGCGCTTCTGGCATCCTTGATTCATCATTCTCCAAATTCTGCTGGTTTATCTGCGACAGACTTTGCGATCGACCAGGATTCGGTGTTTGGTTTATTTGCGCTGGGTGTCGAAAATGTCTGTTTAAGCGTTGTATGTCCTGTTGCGAAAAATCGTTTAATCTGTTGTTCTGGGGAGGGGTTTCCGAGAGATACTTAGCGACATCTTTTACAGAGATCAGACTACTTTCTGGTGGCGAGTGTTGCGATCTGTCCTCTGAATAAGTACTGGAACTGACGGCTGCGTCGCTGCTGTAGCATGACCACATGACGTCAGATTCACGTGACTGCAGCTTGGTAACGTAACATCCGCTTTCGTCTACAGAAACATCTCTTAATCCACTCGATTTCCCTTCGGATGAGGACACTACACTGGCTTGAACCGGAGCTACAGAAGATATCGTCTGCTTTTGGGAAATGGTCGATTCTTTATCGTCTGCTTCTTCTATTTTGACCTCCTCAAATAAAGAGAAGTTTTCCCCAAGGCAGACGTCACTGAAAGATACCACAGGCGTCATCGGATGCTCACATAACAAGGACCCACCAGAAGTGATCAGAGATTCGCCGGACGTGATTGGGGATTCGTCTGAAGTCAGCCTTTCTAAGTCATCTTCTTTGGGGTTCAGGAAGGACAGAGGTTTTGACGGACAGACCAGGTATCGTTTTGAATGGTGCGGTCGTCGGGTGGCGACCATTCTCTCGACCTGTTGGTTCTGTAGCATGCTGCTCAGTGTTGATGAACTGAAACGAATAATTGGTGGATGACGTGAAGATCATTATCGACAATCATAACATAACTAGACACCATAATCTTGGGACACTTTAGGCTTTCCATCTGGGAGGTGTGGTGGTTAAGCCATGGGACTTTAAAGTCACAGACCCTAGTTTCAACCCGTTACAATTAAAGGGACAGACCCTAGTTTCAGCCCATGAAAATGCACACTTACGTTTAGTTAATCTACAATCTACAGTGTGAATCAGGAGTATATGACATCAAAACAGTGAAATACCCTTAAAAATAAACTAAAACTCGATTAGCACCGTTACTTCTGAGATGCATGTGCGTTTTTAAAAATATGAAAAATGATAAACTCTAAGTAAAGCATGCTTTCAATTATCAAAAAGGGTTCTAATAGTCACAAATATGCATTAGTGTTTAAAAACTAGGGTATGTCCCTTTAACACTAAGTTTAGTTAATCTAGAAGCCTGCAACACATTTGGATAAAGTCACAACAGTGTGAATCAAAAGGTTGTGACATCAAAACAGTGAAATACCCTTAAAAATAGACTGAAACTCGACTATCATCGTTACTTTTCAGATGCACGTGCGTTTTTAAAAATATGAAAAATGCATTTTGTGATATTAAAAACACCAGAATGACCAGAAACACTTCCGATGTACGGAAATGATAGTCTAAACACTAAAATCTAAGTAAAGTATGATTCAGTTAAAGGCGCAGACCTTAGTTTTAACCCCTAGAAAATGGACACTACGTTTAGTTCATTTACAAACCTGTAACTCATTTGGATAAAGTTACAGTAGAGTGGAAGAAGAGCCTGTGACGTAGAAACCGGGAAATATCCTTAAAAATAGACGAACTCAAATCAATAACCGCTACTTCTCAGACGCACGTGCGTTTTTAAAAATGTAAAAAAAAAAAAAAAAAAACATTTTGTTTTGGTATTAGAAACATCGGGATGACCAGAAACACTTCGGTTCCACAAAAACGGATACTCTAAAGAATGAAATATAAGTAATGTTTGATTTTAGTGATCATAAATGGCTTTATTAGTGAAAAATATGCTGTAGTGTTTAAAAACTAGGGTCTGTCACTTTAACAAAACACCGACTCTAATGGTGAAAAACATGCTGTAGTGTTTAAAAACTACTGTCTGTCGCTTTAACAAAACACCGACTCTAATAGTGAAAAATATGCTGTAGTGTTTTAAAAACTAGGGTCTGTCACAAAACACCGACTAATAGTGAAAAATATGCTGTAGTGTTTAAAAACTAGGGTTTGTCATTTTAAGGCTGGTAGGTACTGGGTCGCACCCCGATACCGGCTCCCACCAAGAGCAGGTATAACGACTCAATGGGTAGGTGTAAGGCCAAAACACGACTTCTCTCTCACTAACTATGGGGGCGAGACGTAGCCCAGTGGTAAAGCGCTCGCTCGATGCGCGATCGGTCTAGGATTGATCCCCATCAGTGGACCCATTGGGCTATTTCTCGTTCCAGCCAGTAGTCCACAACTGGTGTAACAAATTCCATGATATGTACTATCCTGTCTGTGGGATGGTGCATATAAAAGATCCCTTGCTGCTAATCGAAAAGAGTAGCCCATGAAGTAGCGGCAGCGAATTTCCTCTCTCAATATCTGTGTGGTCCTTAACCATATGTCTGACGCCATATAACCGTAAATAAAATGTGATGAGTGCGTCGTTAAATAAAACATTTCCTTTCTTCCTCTCACTAACTACTAACCTGGACAGACAGCCCAGATAGCTGAGGTGTATACCCAGCACAGCGTGTTTGAGCTTTAAAGAGACTGACCCTAGTTTCAACCCATGAAAATTAACACTAAGTTTAGATCATCTACAAACCTGTAAAACATTTGGATAAAGTTCCAACTGAGTGAAATACGAGTCTGTGACTTTGACATGATGAAATACCCTCTAAAAAGAGACTAAAACTCGACTCCATAGCTGTTACTTCTCAAACGCATGTACGTTTTTCAAAATATGATAAATGCATTTTGTGATATTAAAAACACCAGGATGACCAAAAACACTCCGAATGTACGGAAATTGATTATCTAAAAAATAAAATCTAAGTAAAGTATGATTTCAGTTGTCTCTCTTCTCTTTCGACATGGAGAATGATGTGGATGATTTATTCTAAATGATTAAATAACTTGAATAATAATAATAATAATAATAATAATAAAAATAATTATAATAATAATTTTAAAGTTGATCTTTCAAAATGGCAGCTTTGACGTTTGGCCTACAGCGAGATTTCAAACTAGCTGATGTGTGCGCATGCTAAAACCTTCATTCTGTGTAAGCAATGAGATAAAATGTTATTATATAATCATCATCATTAACAGGAAAAGAATGATGCTCACCTCATGACAAACGACTTGAAAGCTTTGTAATGTTCCGCCATTATGTTGTGCTGCAGCTTCAACCACGGGTGAGGGTGGTCCGTCGGAGAGGCTGAAATACGAGATAACGTGACGTAATAAAAGAATGTCTTTAAGGATAACATTGTATTTTCTCTTAAATAAAAAATGCAAATTTCATAGCTCATATACCCGCCCCACTCCCCCGCTCCACCTGTCTTGGGCACATCTGCGGGAAATTACCCTCTATAACAAAGGCTCTAGAAACTAACCCTAACCCTATACCTAAAACTACCCTAACCAATGAAAGCGGGGTACGGGTCGAACTCATGCCAGAAGTGTTTCTGGTCATCCTGTTGTCATCCTGTTGTTTTTAATGTCACATGCCCGTAGGAATGACTTTGGGAGTGTGTGGGGGTAAGGGGGGAGGGGCACTGACGGATCGAGTACAAACTCTATATCAGATTTTAGTTACAATGACAAACATCAATGTGATTAAAAAAAACAAAAACAAAAAAAACAAAGCCCTCTCCCCACCACCCGGTTGCTACGGGCCTGTATGACAAAATGCAAGGGAGCACCAGCAGCCCATTCAAATCGGTAGCAGGCGGGTGGGGGTGGGGGTGGTGCTATGGAATTTGAATGGAGCAGTTAAATGCTCATTAATCGAGAATAGCTCGTTAATTTTAAACCTCTACGATGTTGTTTTTTAGAAACGCACATACCTGATATAAATAACGTTTATAAAGACGAACTGTTATCTGTTTTTAAAGGGTACTTCCCCCTTTTCAACGTCACAGACTCTTGTTTCACTCTATAGTAACATTATCCAAATGCGTTACAGGTTTGTAGATTAACCAAACTTAGTGTTCATTCTCATGGGTTAAAACTAGGGTCTGCGACTTTAAAAAACTTCAGACATTTTGAAACAGACTAAAAGAGAGACTACTTAAACTAGTCTGAAATATTAGAAAGGCATTCATTCATTTGAACCTATCGTCGTGCCTATATCCAATTACGGTTCAAGCACGCTGCCATGGGCACACACCTCAGCTATCTGGGTTGTCAGTGTCCAGGACAGTGGGTTAGTCGTTAGTGGTTAGTGAGAGAGAATAGGGTGTAGTGGTCTTACACCTACCCATTGAGTCGTTAAAACTCGCTCTTGGTGGGAGCTGGTACCGGGCTGCGAACCCTGTACCTACCAGCCTTATGTCCGATGGCTTAACCACGACGCCACCGAGGCCGGTTATAATGGCAATATACTCACAAGTATTTTGTACATTGTGTATCTGGTAAACAAGTTATAACTTTGATTTGGACTTTAGTATAAATTAGTTGACTTTTTTGTTCTACATACCATAAAGACTTGAAAGTCCAGATCCTCTTAACATCCTCACATTTAAACATAAATTCCTTCAAAATACAACGTTTCTTGGTTATCTTGTAGGCCTACTGTATAATGAATATATTTCCTCGTCATACATAAAATCCGTCGTATGGACGTCACCTTAAAAAAAGAAGACACATTCTTATTGGTTGGACGACAACGACGGGAATACAACACGGCTTCCGATTGGTCAGTCGCTAATAAAATGGAGTTGACACGTTGATAATTAGCAATGCACTTAACTTGGTAAAAGATATTCATTCATCTTTGGATTAAAAAAAAATGGCTTGGTGCTTTATGCGGAGGGATTATCGGTTAAAGACCCAAAGCCGATTAACTCGCGGTGTCTGCGTCCTGTGACAGGGGATGCGATTGTGTGGTTGTTTGAGATAATTGGCCCGGCGGTTTAAAGTGTTAATTGCTGGCTTCCCTCGTGAGATAAACGACACTTTGCGCTCTTCCCTGCCAAACAGGTAGAGAGATAGACCTGTTAGCAGTTATGTGGTTAATTACAAGATTAATTTAATCCACTACAAATACAAATCTTTGTAAGATATTCTAATCCGAATAATACACAAAGATTTGTGATATGGTATCCTATAGGCCAGTGATAAAGCGTTTAAAGAATATTTGGGTCTAGTATGTTTTACCGGTAGATAAAAGTTTAATATATTTTAGTGTCGCTGGCCTCGGTGGTGTTGTGGTTAAGTTATCGAACTTAAGGCTGGTAGGTACTGGGTTCCATTCCTGGTATCGGCTCCCACCAAGAGCGAGTTTAACGACTCGGTGGGAAGGTGTAAGACCACTACATCGACTGCTGTCTCACTAACAACTAACTCACTGTCCTGGACAGACAGCTCACATAACACAGGTGTGTTCCCAGGACAGCGGGCGTGGACCTTAATTAGATATGATCTGTAATTTAACGGATCCCACCAAGAGCGAGTTTAACGACTCGGTGGGAAGGTGTAAGACCACTACATCGACTGCTGTCTCCTGGACAGACAGCTCACATAACACAGGTGTGTTCCCAGGACAGACAGCTCACATAACACAGGTGTGTTCCCAGGACAGACAGCTCACATAACACAGGTGTGTTCCCAGGACAGCTCACATAACACAGGTGTGTTCCCAGGACATCGGGCGTGGACCTTAATTAGATATGATCTGTAATTTAACGGATCCCACCCACAGCAAGTTTAACGACTAAATGGGAACTACATCAAATTATCTCTCACCAACCACTAACCCACTGCCCTGGACAGACAGCTCAAATAACTGAGGTGTGTGCCCAGGACAGCACGATAATAAATATAAATACAATGAATGTCATCGTATATTCTGTCCAGAACCCAGTCACCGGCTAAGTCAGATATTGTGCCCAGAAGAGACGTGCCTGAACCCTAATTGGAATCGATATAGGCACGTTAATATGATATCCTATATCCTTTTGTGGAGACAGAGGTTGAACAGGCGTGCTTGGACAATTCTCTGATGAAAACACGCCCAAAAATACCCATACCTTTATTTATTTATTTATTTTTATTCGTTATATGCTCAGACCATATACACTGTACATGAGGTAAAAATACAATATAATACAGTGTAAGTAATGTGTGTGTGTGATGTGGGTAAGTGTTGGCATGCTTCCATCAGAGAACTGTTCAAGCACGCCTGTCATGGGCACAACCTCGAACTTCACCAGAGAGTTCTGTCCGTGACAATGAGTAAGTAATGCTAAAGTAATGTTATATATTGGCCTACTGATCTCCATTGAAGAAAGGAAATGTTTTATTTAACGACGCACCCAACACTTTTTATTTACGGTTATGTGACGTCGGACATATGGTTAAGGACCACACAGATATTGAGAGAGGACACCCGCCGTCACCACTTCATGGGCTACTCTTTTCGATTAGCAACAAGGCATCTTTTATATGCACCATCCCACAGACTGATCTCTATTGAAAACCGGTCAGATTTTTACAACAGACATGAGAAGAAACAACCAATACTAACACCAAACTCGTATACAAGGGTCTGGGTTCTTTTTTGTGTGTTTAATAGGAAAAATTCGGATATGCTATAGCAATAACAGAAAATGGGGAGTGGAGGTGGTGCATTTTCAGTGCAATTCACTATATAATATCTATATGCATGTAAATTTACATATAACATCACACATTATACCGGCCTCGGTGGCGTCGTGGTTAGGCCATCGGTCTACAGGCTGGTAGGTACTGGTGTGTCTCTGTCTCTGTTTCTCTGTCTCTGTCTCTGTCTCTCTCGATTACTTGTTCAATTCGATCATCAAATTTAAAGGGACTGTCCGGTGTTTGTTGCCGTTAAGATGTTGCCGACTAGCAGATACGTTTTAATGACATATTGATTTGTTTTCCTTTATAAAACATCAATGCTATACAGAGAATAATACATGAGTGGCCGTTAGATACAATTTATCTCACGAGTTGTTTTCAAATGTATTTAACGAGCGAAAGCGAGTTTGTAAAGTAAAGTAAAGTTTGTTTTATTTAACGACGCCGCTAGAGCACATTGATTTTTTATCTTATCATCGGCTATTGGATGTCAAACATATGGTCATTCTGACACTGTTTTTAGAGGAAACCCGCTGTCGCCACATAGGCTATTCTTTTTACGACAGGCAGCAAGGGATAGACAGGCAGGATAGCACAAACCATGGCCTTTGTTGAACCAGTTATGGATCACTGGTCTGTGCAAGTGGTTTACACCTACCCACTGAGCCTTGCGGAGCACTCACTCAGGGTTTGGAGTCGGTATCTCGATTAAAAATCCCATGCCTCGACTGGGATCCGAACCCAGTACCTACCAGCCTGTAGACCGATGGCCTGCCACGCCACCGAGGCCGGTCAAAGCGAGTTTGTTACGTTTTTAAACGAGTTGTGAGATAAATGGTATCTAACGGACACGAATGTATTATTCTATTTCTTACATATCCTATTTTAAATTTTGTCAACTAAAAGATATTTACAACCCTTTTCACTTGTAGCTGCCTTACGCGTCACAGACACATGATTGCCAGATTAACTATGTAATGGATTTCTACCGTGCTGGTTTTTGGGGTTTTTTTTTTAATGGACATTGGTCATCTTGTTAAAATGTACGAATTGTTGTATTATATATTGTTTCTCATATGCCGCGGATTACGGCCTGAGAGAAATAAAGGTTCGGTTCAGTTCAGTTCAGTGGCGTGGTAATCACCTAGCAGCAGCCAGTCGTATGTCTTGAAATTGTTAAAACACATACGTGTGTAAACAACTATGTGTTATCAAAAATAACGCATGGTGTTCTCACCAATGGGTGTGTAATAAATACTAAATGTATTTCTGATCTTCCTGGTATCAGTTCTAGGTCAAACTTTTATTTTATTTCTTAATATATAATTGGTAGACCAGACCCAGTTTGGGCCACTCACTTACAAACATTATGACTAGAAACTCATTGGCTATACAGACACTGATATTCAAATCTAGAAACTATAGATAGTATGTAGTCAGTGGCGAATCCAGAAAATCTTCTCTTTTTTTTTTTTGGGGGGGGGGGGGGGCAATGTCATAAGGCGGAATGACAAGAGAACTTTGAGGGATGTTTGGAGGCGGATCGTAAACAAAAAATTAAAATTAATATATAGTAAAATTATAACTGTCGCCCCTAGATCCGCCTCTGGTAGTTTTAGTGATTCAAAGATTTTATTTTACAATGACATTAAGCTCAGGACAGTCTCTTTAACGTTAGGGTTCAGACGCGTGTGCAATAATTTATGCAGTGGTTGGGTACAGAGTGTGGCGAGCGAAGTTTGGGGGGGGGGGGGGGGGGTCGAGTCATGCTGCCCTGGGAAATATATTGAGAAAATGAAAATTCGCTTGAGCAGGGGGTTCGACACACGACCTACACACGTGGAGGCGATCTCCATGAACGATACGCCAGAACCCCCACCCACCCCCCACATTAAAACTTTCTAAGATGCCGATTTGGTTTTTGGCAGTCCAGGACATAGTACAGTGGAAATAGTAAAAACAAAACTATTATAACGAATCTCAAAATCCAACAATAAAACAAATTTGTCTACGTACAACATTTAATGAAAATTAACAAAGAAAGAAATCCAAATCAACATACAAAATAGCAAATATCATTTACTGCTAAATTGCAAAAGGCAGGCCATTGTGCAACCACGCAAATCACAAGACTTCTAACAGATGATGACCGGATTCGGTGGCGTCGTGGTTAGGCCATCGGTCTACAAGCTGGTAGGTACTGGGTTCGGATCCCAGTCGAGGTATGGGATTTTTAATCCAAATACTGACTCCAAACCCTGAGTGAGTGCTCCGCAAGGCTCACTGGGTAGGTGTAAACCACTTGCACCGACCAGTGATCCATAACTGGTTCAACAAAGGCCATGGTTTGTGCTATCCTGCCTGTGGGAAGCGCAAATAAAAGATCCCTTGCTGCTAATCGGAAAGAGTAGCCCATGTAGTGGCGACAGCGGGTTTCCTCTCAAAATCTGTGTGGTCGGACTCCATATAACCGTAAATAAAATGTGTTGAGTGCGTCGTTAAATAAAACTTTTTTTCTTTTTTTTTCTAACAGATGAGGTCAGGTCAGGTCATAGGTTTTAACGTGCACATTCAGAACAAGCTGTTGTAGCAGACGCCTGTCGTGCGCACAGGTGTCGAATTTCGCCGGTTCCTCCGTCCAGGACAGGGAAAAAGTTTGGGGGGGGGGGGGGGGGTGTCATTCGCGCTCACATGTGCAATGGAGCACAAGCAGCCCGACCAGGTGCTATTGGATTTGAAAATGTCCCGTAGAATTAAAGCCAAATAGAAAATGTTGCCTAAATTCTAGAAGGTAATTTTGACGCATAATTTAGAACGGTTCATAAAATTTGAAAACTAAGCTAATTGGTTGCTTTGACATAGTTGATCGAAAGGTAGCTCCTTGCTGGAACATTTTGGGATTGGGTAGGGTGAGCCGATATTCTTTTGTCCGACTCCCTCTGAGTGCGAGTGCATGTGCGTATTAGGGAGCCAGTTTTATTTTGCCTGGCTCCCCATGTAACGTAGTGCAGTGGTGCTGGGCCATTACAGGTAGAACAAATGAGTTCCACAAGAGGTTTAAATCGTTATTTACTATTTATTGGCCAACGACTGATTTCGACAACAGTCCAAGCGTCCATCGTACTTGACATACATTGTCATTTCTCATATTTCAAAGTACTATTCAGCGAGTTTCAGGTACACATCTCTCTATGTTTGCAAACAACACCGAAAGTTTGTTCCATTCAACGAATTCCAAGGCAAACACTAGTACACGTGAGTACGACTACTGGTGTTCCCTTTTTGTGGATCCACCACGTTATGTTCTCTAGTAGGGAACAAAACGGGACCAAATTCTACGAAGCTATCCAAGTGCTAACCCGAGTACCCTACCCCTTCACACCGAAGGAAGTTCCCATTGCGCTCTTGAAGTTCTAGGAAATTGCTATGACTCCGCGACAACTTCATGGTCTTCGACAAAAAGGTGAAACTGTCTCGTTCATGCTTCGTCAGCGCCACGTCCTTGCTAAGTTCCCGTTGCGTTGGCAGAGTTCCCACCGAGTTCTATGTGCGTGCAGGACATGGTGCGTGCGGCGTCGGAAGGTTTCCCGCTACGTCCGCGCAGATTGAGACTCGCTATAGCTACGTCTATACTGCGTTCCCCCGGGCGTGCGCCACGTCACTATAAATGGTCCTGCAGGTTGACACCTTTCATGCCGCCCGTGGGTACGAGTTTCCTCGACACTGTGGCTGGCGACGAAATGAACAACAAGGAAACAAACTGTGATGTACTGTGTGTTCATAAACTGTGCTAAGAACTTCAAAGAACTTTGTGCTTCATATTAACTTGGATTATAGTGTTAGTGCACACTGGGATTTAGTACATACCTGGTGCTGATGTTACTGTTGTCAATAATGTAAATAATAAATAAATCTCTTTTTTTTGTATGAAACTTGAAATTAACTTATTTGTCAATTGTAATAATCAAGCTATTGTTGGCATACGCTTTCGGGAGGTTTGGTGAGTTCTGAAAAGAACTCTGATTTGTTGCCATTACTGTGGGAGTCTGATCATTCTGTCTTGCCATGGCACAGATCCAGATACGTTGTTGAAGTGTAACTTCAAGTACTCCTTCTGCTTCCTTGCTGGTATGGTGTCTATGTTTGGTCCTTTCACTACATCAAGGTCCTGCATACTGACAATATTTCTCGACATGCCTGGGGTGAGATTATATTCGTCATCTTCCATGTCAAGTTGGGCATTCTACGATGCAGGATATCTTCTTCTCATGAGATTGTGAAGACACATACACGTCGTCTCAATGCTGAGTCTGACTGTATCTGGACCTTGCATCATTGTGGTGAGTAGTTGCTGCCACCGCTGGGTCAGTATGCCAAATCAATTCCTTACCACTCGCCTTCCTCTGGATAAGGGCGGGACGTAGCCCAGTGGTAAAGTGTTCGCTTGATGCGCAGTCGATCTAGGATCGATCCCCGTCGGTGGACCCATTGGGCTATTTCTCGTTCCAGCCAGTGCTCCACAACTGGTGTAACAAAGGTCGTGGTATGTACTATCCTGTCTGTGGGATGTTGCATATAAAAGATACCTTTCTGCCAATAAGGGCGGGACGTAGCCCAGTGGTAAAGCTTTCGCTTGATGCGCAGTCGATCTAGGATCGATCCCCGTCAGTGGACCCATTGGGCTATTTCTCGTTCCAGCCAGTGCTCCACAACTGGTGTAACAAAGGTCGTGGTATGTACTATCCTGTCTGTGGCATGTTGCATATAAAAGATCCCTTTCTGCCAATCAAAAAGAGTAGCCCATGAAGTGGCAACAAGGGGTTTCCTCTTTCAATATCTGTGTGGTCCTTAACCATATACCTGATGCCATACAACCGTAAGTAAAATGTGTTGAGTGCATTGCTAAATAAAATATTTCCTTCCTTCCCTCTAGATATTCTGTAGTTGGCTATTAAGTCCTCTTCAGTCAGACTTCTGTGGGAGAATGACTTCATTAGGTAGGTTCTCAGGCCAAAGGCATCATCTCCCAACAGAAAGTACGGCATGTCTCGATCGTCATCGGGCATGGGATCTGGGAAGGCAATAGTTCCATCTTCCAAACACTCCTTCAATTCTGACGTGTTGTAAATCTGTGCATCTGTGCATCAATCTGCCAATAACAATCCACACAAACTTGTAGTCTGCATCGACCAAAGCCAAATCAGCATGACAGAGAAGAAACCCTTGTAATTAAAATACAAGGAGCCAGAGCCACAGGCATGTGGGACATTCCATCTCTTCAAGAATTCATTAGCAAGTGGACACCATTCATCTGGTGTTACTGGACAGGAGACTACTTCATCTTTCAATAGGTCAACAATGGCCTGGCAGACTTTTGGTACGAAGACTGAACAGGTGTCGTGGGGAAACTCTGACGTCTTATTGGAGGGTTGAATACTTGTCACCAGATGTTAAGTGGCATATAGTTGCAGTGAGTTTCAGGCCTGGTTCCAATGCTTTCCTGTAGTTGGTGTCTTCTTTCGGTAATTCTAGGACCAAATCTATTCAGCAGTTCATCAAACATCTCAGGAGGCATTCTCAGGAAATTGAAGAATGACTGTTGATCTTCCATTCTCAGCTCAGCCAGCAGTCGGTCATAATGACCATATAGAAGTCTTCTTTCGGCATGCAGCCAAGGACGCACCCAGCAAGATCTTTGTTGCCTTCTATTCCTCGGTCATCTCCTCAACACCAGCAGTGCCAATTGCTCATCCTGAATCTGTTGATTCACAGCCATTTGATGGAGAAGAAGCACATTATGTCTATGCACATCCATGGCCTGAAGAGAACTGATACCAGTAGATGGACCTGCTATTTATACTATTTTGCATAGACGTGATAAGAACGTAGGTCTGTCGGTGTTTGGACGTCCTGTGGGCGTGATATAAACATGGTCGTGCCTTGAACTTGCCATGAACGTAGCATTCACTTCATGAAGTCTTCTGTAACGTAGGATGGACGTAGCAAAAGAACGTAGGGACAAATGAATAGGCATAGTGGACGCACTGTAGACATGGACGGAGTTGTCACCGAGTTGTTGCTATGTTCTGTCAATATGACGTGTCCGCTATGTCTATGCTACACGCTGATAGTAGGTCCTAAGAAGGTCCTTACTGCGTCCTGTTCAGACTGCATTGGTGCTACGTGGGTTTTGAACATGTCCAAAGTCCACGTAGCCAAAAATCAGTCTCCGGAGACCATAGAGACCATGTCAAGTCAATAAAAGTGTTTGGCTAGTAAAATATTCATTAAATCTACAAATTTTATTAACACTGGCTAAAGCAATGTTTGTATTTGCAGTAATATCAAATAAATTTTTCAGGCCAGTTCATTTTGCCCAAAAGTCTCCCAATTGGGAAAATTTGCTCCAACACTGGTGGGGTGGGGTGGGGGGGGGAGAGTTGACCCCCTGATCACCCCTTCTCGTATGCTTATGGTGGCAAAATGATCTGAAGTTCAGTTATTGCATTTTTAACTACTGTTGACTAAAAAATGTTGCACTTTTAGCACAACTATAAAAACAGACCATTTCTTCCAGGGTGGGTGGGTGGGTGGGGGGGGGGGGGGGGGGGGGCACTAGTGACCCTCCCATCTTCTGTTCTTATGATTGCAAGATGTTCTGGATTTCAAGGACTGCATTTTCAACCACCATAGTCTCAAATATATAGCATAACTAAAAAAACCCAGAACATTTCTAAACAATGTCAACCAGCTTCTGGAACAATCAATCTTCAAGCACTGTCTCATCTTCAAAAGTGTTTTTGTTTTTGTTTCCAACCACCGCAGGCTTTAGCACTATATTGTTTCAGCTACTGTCGATCTCTCTGATTTCTCCTTTAAACAGTAAGAAGTCTGTTATAATCTGGGGCAGCTCGAGCCTCTTAACGGCAGCACTGATCGACTTCCCCTGAACACAGTACCCAAGTCTTCGTCTTATCCTAGTGCGACACGTACACGACAGTTTCGGAAAAACGTCACGGTGGTTCTCGTACCACTCTTTGAAGACTTTGATGTTTGTTTCGGGTGTTGACACCAGCTTCCTGGCTGGTTTTTCATCTGGTGTTGCTGTACACGTCTTGACCCAGAGGTCTTTGTGGAATTTGTAGCCGGCAGACACCAGTGTGTTTAGGTGTTCTTCTATAATAGGTGGAGACAGTGTGTTGATCTGGACTAGAAGTTTAGGAAAACTGCAATCCTACAAGATAAGAAGCAAAGAAAGACAATCCCAAATAAGGCCATATGATGTCTATCTGTGATGTCTAAAAGCTGACGTAGGTGCTGTCCTGTCTGTAGGAAAGTCCATATAAAATATCCCATGCTGCTTATGGAAAAATGATAGCAGATTATTAGTTTTTATTATGTGAAACTATAACTTAACTAGATAAACTGGGTCCTCATAAGACAGATGCTTCATTAATACACCAAAATGTACGGATGGAAAGAAAAAAGGGAACACATGGTATAGTACACTAAATGTAATGGACTAGTACAATAGTAATGTCAGCTTAACATAAGATGTAATATGGAACTGAATGTCGGTGGCACGGTTAACTTCCTGACACTTCGGGTTGAACATTTTGATTAGTGTCTCTATTTATTGTTACTGGTTTAAATAGTATCACAAATTTTGTGATCCTTTATTTCTTTTCATCAGTATATGTACAGCAACATCCTTGTATTAAAGAGACATTCCTGAGTTTGCTGCATTTTTTAAGATGTTATCCATTAACAGAGACTTTTTAACGATTGTAATTACATATCAAATATATTTTTCTGCATAAAATATTAGTGGCTGTATATTAAACGTGTTTCTGATCGTTCTAATATTTATAGTAGGTTAAATTTTATTTTATTTCCAAAAATATATTTTTTAACGTACGAAATTATTTGAAGACAAAATCCAGTTTGGGCTTCTTACAAATATTAAGACGACCAGAAACACATTGAATATACAGACACTGATATTCTAAACAAGAAAATATATTTAATATGTAAGTTTAATCGTAGAAATATTTTATTAGTCGGAAACAGCTTACAATGCAGCAAACTCAGGAATGTCCCTTTAACAGTCATAGCTTGTTTATTATTATTTTGTGTTTTAATTATGTGAAAATACAAAATGACTAGAAAGACTGAGTGTTTGCTAAAAATAAATAATAAAAAACTTGAATGAATATTTAAATGACAGAAAGGCAAAGAACATAACATGACTTGAAGGGAAGGAGTATTTGAATGATAGAAAGGCAAATGATATTAAAATTACTTTAAATGAGTGTATATTTCTTACGTCTGGTTTCAAGTTGACGTCTGCTCCTTCAAGAATGAGAAACCTGGCCATAGCAAGGTGCGAGTACTGGAAGGCTTCTCGGAGCGGTGTGCGGTCACACTGAAATCAAATCAGCAGATTCAGAGAAAATGGCAAGGAATATTTTAAAAACTTTAAAGCAAGGGATATTTAAATTATTTAAAGGCAAGGAATATTTAAATTATTCAAAGGCAAGGAATATTTCAATGATTTAAAGACAAGGAATATTTAAATGACAGTGACAAGAAATATTTAAATGACTTAAAGGCAAGGAATATTTAAATGACAGAAAAGGAATATGAGTGGCAAGAAATATTTAAATGGATTAAAGGCAAGTAGTATTTAAATAACCGAAAGAAAGGAATATTTAAATGCCACAATGGCAAGGAATATTTAAATCAGTTAAAGACAAGGAATATGTAAATGACTAAAAAAGCAAGGAATATTTAAATCACAGAATACATTGGCAAGTAATATACTAACACAAAAACATTTAGGTAGTCATAGACGCTACTCGTTATCTCTGAAATGAGCAACTTAACCCCCCAAATATTTCTGATATCCGTGGCATTTATATTGACTGATGCGCTGCAGGTAGGAGTTTTAACCACATATGTTACTATTGTCATCTGTGGGATATGATTTGGTAGTATACACCCTTTAGCAAATCCACACTACTGCATTGTATTTTAATATACAAACTACATGCAATGACATGACAATTACGCATTTCAATTTGTATTGAAAATATTCTCTTACTTTTACTGACGGACCAAATTAATATAATTGAAATTCAATTATTTTCTAGATTTTTAACTTCAACAAGAAAGGAAGGATGGAAATGTTTTATTTAACAATGCACTAAACACATTTTATTTACAGTTATATGGCATCGGACATATGGTTAAGGACCACACAGATCTAGAGAGAGGAAACCCGCTGTCGCCACTTCATGGGCTACTCTTTTCTATTAGCAGCAAGGGATCTTTTATATACACCATCCCACAGACAGGATAGTACACACCACGACCTTTGTTGCACCAGTTGTGGAGAACTGGTTGGAAAGAGAAATATCCCAATAGGGCCACCAACAGGGATCGATCCTAAACCAATTACGCATCAAGCGAGCGCTTTACCACTGGCCTACGTTCTGCCCCTCAACAAGAAAGAGGATCAAAATTAATTTTTTCCTACCTAAATGAGAATTTGGTTTTACCTTTGACTTGTAGTTGATATAAGCTCCATGATCGATCAGTATTTTAGCCACCTTCAGATAGTTCAAACGAGCAGCCCAGCATAACGGTGTCCACCCGTCCTGTTAACAGCAAGACAAAACAAGTTACAACAAATAATATCCTCAAACTCGGTTATGTTTGTTTATTGACACCCCAGCACATTGTTTAATCAGTGGCTATTAGGAAAGGAAAGGAATGTTTGTTTATTGACACCCCAGCACATTGTTTAATCAGTGGCTATTAGGAAAGGAAAGGGGTGTTTGTTTATTGACACCCCAGCACATTGTTTAATCAGTGGCTATTAGGAAAGGAAAGGAATGTTTGTTTATTGACACCCCAGCACATTGTTTAATCAGTGGCTATTAGGAAAGGAAAGGAATGTTTGTTTATTGACACCCCAGCACATTGTTTAATCAGTGGCTATTAGGAAAGGAAAGGAATGTTTGTTTATTGACACCCCAGCACATTGTTTAATCAGTGGCTATTAGGAAAGGAAAGGAATGTTTGTTTATTGACACCCCAGCACATTGTTTAATCAGTGGCTATTAGGAAAGGAAAGGGGTGTTTGTTTATTGACACCCCAGCACATTGTTTAATCAGTGGCTATTAGGAAAGGAAAGGAATGTTTGTTTATTGACACCCCAGCACATTGTTTAATCAGTGGCTATTAGGAAAGGAAAGGGGTGTTTGTTTATTGACACCCCAGCACATTGTTTAATCAGTGGCTATTAGGAAAGGAAAGGAATGTTTGTTTATTGACACCCCAGCACATTGTTTAATCAGTGGCTATTAGGAAAGGAAAGGAATGTTTGTTTATTGACACCCCAGCACATTGTTTAATCAGTGGCTATTAGGAAAGGAAAGGGGTGTTTGTTTATTGACACCCCAGCACATTGTTTAATCAGTGGCTATTAGGAAAGGAAAGGAATGTTTGTTTATTGACACCCCAGCACATTGTTTAATCAGTGGCTATTAGGAAAGGAAAGGGGTGTTTGTTTATTGACACCCCAGCACATTGTTTAATCAGTGGCTATTAGGAAAGGAAAGGAATGTTTGTTTATTAACACCCCAGCACATTGTTTAATCAGTGGCTATTAGGAAAGGAAAGGGGTGTTTGTTTATTGACACCCCAGCACATTGTTTAATCAGTGGCTATTAGGAAAGGAAAGGAATGTTTGTTTATTGACACCCCAGCACATTGTTTAATCAGTGGCTATTAGGAAAGGAAAGGGGTGTTTGTTTATTGACACCCCAGCACATTGTTTAATCAGTGGCTATTAGGAAAGGAAAGGAATGTTTGTTTATTGACACCCCAGCACATTGTTTAATCAGTGGCTATTAGGAAAGGAAAGGAATGTTTGTTTATTGACACCCCAGCACATTGTTTAATCAGTGGCTATTAGGAAAGGAAAGGGGTGTTTGTTTATTGACACCCCAGCACATTGTTTAATCAGTGGCTATTAGGAAAGGAAAGGAATGTTTGTTTATTGACACCCCAGCACATTGTTTAATCAGTGGCTATTAGGAAAGGAAAGGAATGTTTGTTTATTGACACCCCAGCACATTGTTTAATCAGTGGCTATTAGGAAAGGAAAGGGGTGTTTGTTTATTGACACCCCAGCACATTGTTTAATCAGTGGCTATTAGGAAAGGAAAGGAATGTTTGTTTATTGACACCCCAGCACATTGTTTAATCAGTGGCTATTAGGAAAGGAAAGGAATGTTTGTTTAATGACACCCCAGCACATTGTTTAATCAGTGGCTATTAGGAAAGGAAAGGAATGTTTGTTTATTGACACCCCAGCACATTGTTTAATCAGTGGCTATTAGGAAAGGAAAGGAATGTTTGTTTAATGACACCCCAGCACATTGTTTAATCAGTGGCTATTAGGAAAGGAAAGGAATGTTTGTTTATTGACACCCCAGCACATTGTTTAATCAGTGGCTATTAGGAAAGGAAAGGAATGTTTGTTTAATGACACCCCAGCACATTGTTTAATCAGTGGCTATTAGGAAAGGAAAGGAATGTTTGTTTAATGACACCCCAGCACATTGTTTAATCAGTGGCTATTAGGAAAGGAAAGGAATGTTTGTTTAATGACACCCCAGCACATTGTTTAATCAGTGTCTATTAGGAAAGGAAAGGAATGTTTGTTTAATGACACCCCAGCACATTGTTTAATCAGTGGCTGTTAGGAACAGAAAGGGGTGTTTGTTTAATGACACCCCAGCACATTGTTTAACCAGTGGCTATTAGGAAAGGAAAGGAATGTCTGTTTAATGACACCCCAGCACATTGTTTAATCAGTGGGTATTAGAAAAGGAAAGGAATGTTTGATTAATGACACCTCAGCACATTTTAAACTACTGCTTCAATTTTCGATTAGCAGCAAGGGATCTTTAATATGCACCACCCCATAGACAGGATAGCACATACCACGGCCTTTGATGTACCAATCAGGGTACACTGGCTGGAACGGGAAATAGCCCAATGGGCCCACCGACGGCTATTAAAAAAGATAACAATTACTAACACTGTCCTGTAGGTTAAAGTTGACTCCAGCTTTGACTAAACATTGCACCAACCCATAGACAGGATAGCACATACCACAGCCTTTGATGTACCAATTGTGGTGCACTGGGTGAAATGAGAAATAGCCCAATGGGCCCACTGACGGGTATTGAAAAAAATAACAATTACTAATGCTGTCCTGTTGGTTAACATTGGCTCCTGCTTTCACTAAACACTGCACGACCCAAGACAGGATAGCACATACCACAGCCTTTGATGTACCAGTAGTGGTGCACTGGCTGGAATGAGAAATAGCCCAGTGGGCCCACCGACGGGTATTAAAAAAGATAACAATTACTAACGATGTCCTGTAGGTTAACATTGGCTCCAGCTTTGACCAAACACTCCACCACCCAATAGACAGAATAGCACATACCACTGCCTTTGATGTACCAGTCGTGGTGCACTGGCTGGAATGAGAAATAGCCCAATGGGCCCACCGACGGGTATTTAAAAAGATAACCATTACTAACGCTGTCCTGTAGGTTAACATTGGCTCCAGCTTTGACCAAACACAACACAACCTGCACATGACCCCGCCACACAGCTACATGGAGACTCGTCTTGCCGTCCTGCAAGAGAAGAAGAATTTAATATGTATGTTGTTAATTGAAAATAAATATGCTGCATTATTTTGTTGAAAATACAACTGGAACATCTTTGCAGTGTTTCTGCCAGAAAGACATTTTTGGGTATTGTGCTATGGAATTGAATGCAACCACAGTCAACGGGGGGTATGGGGGGCCTCCCCCAGAAAGAAAATGGGTTACGTTTAGGGTTAGAGTTGAGAAAATCATATAGTAGTGATAAGAGTCATTCATTTTCTCAAAGGTTAACTTTAACCAAAAAAATCAGCAAAAGATTTGGGTATGGTCCCATACCCGTTTTACCCTCTGGCAGAAACCCTACTTTGTAGTACAGAACCATGTTATTAGGTAACTGAATTGTTATGCAAATATGATTTCAACCCCTGACATTTGCCATGGTAATAGTCCATCCTGCAGACTTTTTCATTCTCCACAGCACTTTACATGACTTGTATTTGTTGTGGACTCGACGTATATTCAATTTTATTTTTTTCAAACAATGTGTTTTGCCATATACATTTTCTTATAATTATATAAGGGTTGTAATTGATATCACTGAACAATTGGTTACCAAGGTAAAAATCATGTAACTTAACTTCATGTTATCTAATCATGGGTGTCAATCCGGCTTTAAACGTGGAGGGGGGGGGGACGTGTTAGTGTTTGTGTGCACGCGTGTGGTTAAATTTAAAAAAAAAAAATGTTTTTTGTTGTTGCTGTTTTTGTTTTTGTTGGTGGTATTGTTGCTTTTGCTAAATGAAAAAGTAGGGGGGACACCTATATAGATTGTCCCCCGGCGTTGAAAGGTGAGGAGGGCGCGTCCCCCGTCCCCCACAGATCGACGCCCATGTACCTAATATTTTGAAATATTGTCCCCTGTATGCTGGCATTAACATCACCCCTGTATGCTGGCATTAACATCACCCCTGTATGCTGGCATTAACATCACCCCTGTATGCTGGCATTAACATCACCCCTGTATGCTGGCATTAACATTACCCCTATAGTAAATGGTTAGTATGTAAATGAAAATGATGATGAATTTCCCTCAAGGATATGAGATTAAGAACAATAAGAAATTGAAAACAAATCCCAGGGTTCATACTATTTGTTATTTGGTAATTTTGACCTAGTCTTAGAGAGGAAACCTGCTACATTTTTCCATTAGTAGCAAGGGATCTTTTATATACACCATCCCAAAGATAGAACAGTACATACCATGGCCTTTGGTATATCAGTCATGGTGAACTGGCTGGAATAAGAAACAGCTCAATTGGCCCACCGACGGGGATCGATCCCAGACTGACTGCACATCAAGCGAGTGCTTTACGACTGGGCCACATCCTGGCCCTGTGTAGAATGAAATGTCTCACCTACCATAAACAAATTTCAGTTTAAAACTTTAAAGTTATATCCTAACCGGCCGCGAGCGATTATTTTAGAAATCATTGATTTCAATTGCAGTATCCTAACCGGACGCAAGCGACGCAACATATTTATCTGTTAGGATACAGCAAGTGAAATAAAGGTCACAAATCACCTGTTTACTGACATCTTTATTTTAATTTCAAGAATAAACACCACCTTGTACATCAATCAGAGCCCAAACAAGTAAATACTAAATTAGGTAGAGTATCATTAAATAGATATTTCCAAAATATGTACTTGTCAGTTTAATATGAAAGAAATAATCGATGAAAATCAGTTTTATTCTATTTCCAACAGTACTTTAGCTCTTACCAGTGTCTGACCATTCACTCTAGCACCCGCCTTCACCAGTTCCTTAACCAAATCAAGTCTTCCGGATCGTGACGCCATGTGCAGTGGGGTCCGCTGATCCTGCATAGTACAGACATGTAATTTCAATTCATCACACATTAGGCAAAAAAAACTAAAAAAGGTGTGTTTCCGATTGCATCCCCAAAAAATTAGGGTAGGTAGGTAGGGTTGTTTTTTGTTTTTTTAAATTGAATACTATAATAATAATAATAATAATAATAATAATAATTATTATTATTTATCATCATTATCATTGTTATTGTTATTGTCGTTGTCGTAGTCGTAGTATTGGTATGCACTGTTTGTGTATTTCCTTAAATTAATGGGACATTTGTATTAATTTCGTTGTTCTTAATTTAAATACTTTATGCAAACATTTGAGATGTATTAATAATAAGACCTGTTGATTTAAGTGAAACTAGAATTAAGCTGAATTGATACGATTATATTTAATTGAAATAACCTGAACCAAGACTATGTTCATACATTTGGTTACTTCCGTGACCGACCAAGCTGTTCAGTGGTAGCTAATCAGGGGAAGGAACTCTATTACAAAAGCTTTTCCATAATTTCTCGATGTTTTTCGAAAGGGAATGTTGTCCTCTTTTATTTTTACTTCTTTTTTTTATTTATTTATTTTTTTATTTTTTTCATATTTTTTTTTTCAGTTTAAGAGAAGAAAAAAATTAGGGTCGGGGGGAGGGGGGGGGGTAAAACTAGGGACGGTCGGTTGACCGGAAACACACCTATTTTTTTTTTTTTGGCCTTACCAAACAACATGGTGTCGGAAAGAATTATATATTATATAACATCAATATCAACAGTCTGAAGTTTGTTTTGCTTAACAACACCACTACAGCACATTGATTTATTAATGATACAATCGGCTATTGGATGTCATACATTTGGTTATTCTGATATATAGTCTTACAAGGTTCATAGCCTTAAAGACCAAACAAATTCAAAGACTTTTACCTACCATTTTCAAAGACTTTTACACAGCATTCAAAGACAATAGAATGCAACAAAAATACCAAATCAGTTTGTTTACGTTGTGGTCTATAGCAAGAAATTAGGCTTTTTTTACATGCATCATCATGCCAGCAGAAAGAAGTTCAAAGTATTGATGTTGATTGAAAAAAATTAACAATAAAATAAAAGAATGAACACAATACGAGAATTTATGTCACATTTTTCAAGAAGACTAGTCAGTGCTACATGCAGCAACAACCTTAGTAATATAATGATTGAGCCATCAGACTTAAGGCTGGTAGGTACTGGGTTCTCATCGGGGTACTGGCTCCACCTACATAAATCATGCATAGTATTATTTAGCAGGGTAGTTCTGCCACTCGACAAATTCGCTAAATGCAAATTTTAGGAACAACTGTTGGAATTTTATTTTAATTTGGTGAAAACAAATTCATGCAATAATTGATACTTGTTGGAAAATAATTGTGGGTTTTGCATTTTTGGCGAAATTTTTGCACATCTAGAGCTAGTTCTGTTTAGTCAAATAATTTATTTTTTTCAAATTATTTTTAAAATATGCCCTGCTAATAATTGTCTAGGCTACCAGCAGGGTTCTGGCATGGTCTGGGGGTTTGTTTTGTTTTTGTTTTTGTTTTTTTTTGTTGTTTTTTTTTTTGGGGGGGGGGTTCGAATATGAACCTTCTAGTTTCCCATGATATCTAAATAGTAAATAAATAGCTTAATATTGCACTGTAAAAAAAAATTTTAACCCTGAATTCATCAGCCTACTCCCCTGATCAGTCTCCTAGGCTAATGGAAATATATTTTAATTTCTACCCCTGGCCTAAGTTACCTGATTGACAGCCCGTACGTCTGCTCCCGCTTTTATCAGCGTACACACTATCGGCAGGCTGTTCACGGTTATTGCCTCATGTAGAAGAGTACTGTCATACTGCAAAGACAACATTTTAGTTTTAAATTAGTTTTAAATTAAAACACAGGACTCACGATTTTAAATTTCACAGAAAACACTTTTTAAGTTCCATGCCCTGTGATCATGTTAGTCTTGTTCTGTATATAAATGTATATTATGTTTTTTGGCTCTGCTCATATATGGATGTTATGCAAATAAATTCTTATTCTATTCTTATTCTATTCTTATTCTAGAGGACACTCAAGCTAGCATTTCCCCATATTCTCTTTTTAGGATTTTTTTGCAATAAGCAGTACATAATCTAATCATATTAGTGTTTTCATGCAAAATGCCATTTTTTTCCACTGGAAGATTGTATTATTATTATTAACTAAGAACTGATTTTGTCTCATAACATATTGCCGTTTAGCCCCAGTACTCTGCCACTAGACTGACATTTGGATGGTTATGATCGCTTTCTGCCACCAAAAATAACTGTATAGCGAAAACACAGAATGGCTGCCTACAACAACCAATAGGCAAAGATTCCCACACTAATAAAAAAATAATCCTATATTTGATGCTAAATACCTTTACACTGATAATTTTTGAGTTCACTAATAAAAAAAATGTCACATATTAACCAATAATGCACGCACTACAGGAAGAAACCTGTACTCACCTACGTGTTTTAACTGGAACATTATTTAAAGGGGCTGTTGTCCGGTTTCTTCCTGTAGTTTGTAAATTACTACTCATTACTGGTTACTATGTGAAATAGTTGTTATATTGGATTTTTGTTGTATTAGAGCCGAAATCTTAGCCTACCCTGTGGTAGGCAGCCATTCTTTGTTTTCGTTTAACTGTTATCTCTGGCGGCAGAGAGCAATCATAACCATCCAAATATCTGTCTATATGACTATAGTCTGTCCCATCCTACTATAAAAATGTTTTTTTGTAAATAATTTTAGTTTTGTTTGACGTAAGAAGAAAAGTAAAACTCTTTTGGAAATAAGCAAAAATACTATTTTTGTGTCCAATTTAGAAAATAATTGGCTCAAAAATAAATAACTTGTATTCATTTCAATAGCATGAACAAAGGCATTCACTGTGGGACGGATTAACTATAGCTCTCGAACGGAGGAAGGAAGGAAGGAAATATTTTATTTAACAATGCACTCAACACATTTTATTTACAGTTACATGGCATCGGACATATGGTTAAGACCACACGAAAACCCAGTCGCTACTTCATGGGGGGACCGGCCTCGGTGGCATCGTGGTTAGGCCATCGGTCTACAGGCTGGTAGGTACTGGGTTCGGATCCCAGTCGAGGCATGGGATTTTTAATCCAGATACCGACTCCAAACCCTCCGCAAGGCTCAATGGGTAGGTATAAACCACTTGCACAGACCAGTGATACATAACTGGTTCAACAAAGGCCATGGTTTGTGCTATCCTGCCTGTGGGAAGTGCAAATAAATTATCCCTTGCTGCTAATCGGAAAGAGTGGCCCATGTAGTGGCGACAGCACGTTTCCTCTCAAAATCTGTGTGGTCCTTAACCATATGTCTGATGCCATATAACCATAAACTAAATGTGTTGAGTGCGTCGTTAAATAAAACATTTCTTTCTTTCTTTCTACTTCTTGGATTACTCTTTTCGATTACTATCAAGGGATCTTTTATATGCACCATCCTACAGACAGGAAAGTACAGACCATGGAATTTGTTACACCAGTTGTGGAGCACTGGCTGGAACGAAAAATAGCCCAATGGGCCCACCGACAGGGATCGATCGCGCAGCAGGCGAGCGCTAAGAGTCAAGACTACTCAGTCTACTGAGCTACGTCCCGCCCAAACGGCAGATTACTTGGGCTAATTGCCTTTATGTAACAATTAAAAATTATATTTATGTACCCAATATCGACCATTAACATTGACACCGCCTTTTATCAGTCTTTGTACGGTTGTCTCGTCACAATGACCTATTGCTTTTCTCAATTTGTGGACAAAATCCCGATTTTCCGCATCTTCGGCGGCCATTCCTTCTTTGTTCAGGTGATTTCTCCTTCCTGTAAGCGCACCACAGTACTAATATTTAATATTGTCCTAGGCACCGGTATTATGGGTATATGGACTATTTATTTAGACCAGCGAGTTAGTGGTTAATAGTTAATGAAAGAGAAGTCGGTGTAATGTAGTTTGAGCCGGTATTGGGAGGCAAACCCAGTAGCTCTCAGCATGGGTCACGTCCGAGTACGATCGTACTAGTCTCGATCATGGGGACCGATACAAAACTATCCAAATTAATCTGAATTTATCGAGACAACATTAACCTCGCGTATTTCCACGCAATACCTCGCATTTTCCCGTTGTTGGCCATTACTGGACGGCAAACATCATCATGTCTGAAAATAATCAAAATATGACCGAAGTAGAGGAACAAAACATGGAAGACGATGAGGAATTTGAACAACCAGCCGAAGAATTAACACCAGAAGAGTTAGTTACAATTTCTTTTTTAAATATACAGTGGGCGAATAAGGAAGTCCTACTTTCGTATTTTGAGTTGCGTAGAAATTTCTAGAAATGGGGAATTCCGCGGGTATTTTCAACAAATGTAGTTAATTCCGTGATTACTTTGCTTGATTTTTATAACTTATAAGGAATGCATTATTAATCATACATATAATATTTCACTAGACATTAAGATGTTCAATTTAGGATATTCTAATATTTATATATGATATAGTCATGTGATCGATCTTGGGCTATAATTAAATCGTGACTTTAAAAATACTCCGGACAATAATCGCACATGGCACCTTGTCGCCGTTTGTCGGTCCATATTTTTACTTTGGTGCCAGACAGTACATTGATGCATGTCGTGCCATTTGCTGTGACCAGTTAAGCATTGATAATCCTTGGCCACAGTCATTTTCATAATGCCCGAAAATACTAATTATTACTTTCATTTTAACGTAACGACACATTACAGGCATCAAAATAAGTCGAGAACGGTCCTTCAGGTTACCATGATGTTACCATATGTAAGAAAAGTCAAAAACAGTGTTTCGTTCTCGACAAAAATTTCACCAAACGGTAGTTTAGTTTCTGAACGTAAACCAGGCAATGCATTCCGGGTTTCAGCGTTTCATTTTCTCGTAAGGAATTGCATTGATGTTTGCCTGCACTTGTGCCATTGCAATTGTAGTCATTCTGCATTTAAGCAGCGTCCAGGGACTGGCGTTGTGGTTAGCCATCGGTCTACAGGCTGGTAGGTACTGGGTTCGGATCCCAGTCGAGGTATGGGTTTTTTAATCCAGATACCGACTCCAAACTCTGAGTGAGTGCTCCGCAAGGCTCAATGGGTAGGTGTAAATCACTTGCACCGACCAGTGATCCATAACTGGTACAACAAAGGCCATGGTTTGTGCTATCCTGCCTGTGGGAAGCGCAAATAAAAGATCCCTTGCTGCCTGTTGTAAAAAAGTAGCCTATGTGGCGACAGCGGGTTTCCTCTCAAAATCTGTGTGGTCCTTAACCTTTAGACTACTGGATTAATTTTTAACAAAAACCACATTGAGTGGGTACAAGTTTATAATTTTTACTCCCATATATTCACTTAAATGTTTTATAAATACATGAAATAAAGTTCATATATGAATCAGTAAGTATTATTTTCGTGTCTTTTTTTTTGTAATTTTTATTATTTTAGATCGGCTAATGGTGATTAAAATTAGGCAAAAAATCATTTGTGGCCAGCTGTCCACTATTTATGTCCATTATTCCCGATAACAGTGGTTTTCTGACCAGAATTGTTTTTTAAACCCGAACTACGATTCATATTGCAATATTTGGTAATTTTCGTTGTTGGTAAAACAATCAAATTTATTATCAAATTAGCTATCACAATCAGCTATCGATCCCTGAAAATTACCGCGACGTGCCGCGAAAATACTTGCCGAAAACCACTTTTTGAACTAAAAATTTCAAGGTATTTTCAATTGAAAAACATCAAAACAAAAGCCACTATTTTGAAAAAAAATCTTTTTTTCTTTAATTATATTTCCGTTTCTGGTGAGTGTCATGTGCAAAACGGCGGGAAATATGAATTGGGGAATGCACTGTATACAGTGTACAGTATATCGACTGATGTGACGTCGGGCGAGATATCTCGCCTGCAGTACTCAGAAGGTTAACCATATGTCTGACGCCATATAAGCAGCGTCCACTAGATGAATTTACTTCGTGTTTCATTTTCTTGTGTGAGATTGCACCAATGTTCGTGCGCACTTGTGCAGTTGCAAAGTAATTTCAGCAATCTGTGTTTAATAAGATAAATTTACTTCCGGATTTTGTTTCTCATATCAATGTTTGCATGCACCAATACAATTTCAGAATGTCCGTGTTGATGCTGAAACTGATAACACTTCGGGCACAGATATCTGAATTGGCTACTGCATACTAGTAATCAATCAAGCTCAGATTTCTTACCTAGCAGTAGCAATCATCATTATGTAATGAACTAAGTAACACTGAGTGAGAAATAACAACACATGTTGTTATCAATTTAGTTTCTTCACTAACTCCATTATTAAATGTGAGTAACCATAATAGCCCTACCTATAAATGAATAATAAATTTACTAGTTGTACTAATCATCCTGTACACATTTAAGGGATTGAACAGTAATGCGAACGTGATCAAAAAATATAATTATGTTTCACTGTTGTATGATAAAATAAGAGAAAATAAAAAACAGAATTTTTTTTTTTGAAATCATCAATTTATTTATTCAGTTGTTCAATTATTAAAATGAGTCACTCACTTGTAAAGAATTACATGTAATACATTAAGAACAATGATAAGATAAAGAATGAATCATAGTTACATGTATACTACAATAATCATCTGGCACACATGTAAGCAGGACTAGCCCTGGGTTACAATTTATGTTTGCCAAAAAATTCGCCAATCTGCAAATTCTTTCGTCAATTTCAATATGTATTCGCCAAATATTTTTAGAATATTTTTTTCCCTCAAATTTTCTCATTACTTTTTTTCTTGCATTACAGTTTTATGGGTCTCTTGTATTATAGTCGAATAAACAGATGAAGTCAAAACCATTAAAAATAATATAAAACAGAGCTTGTTTTGAAATTTAATATCAAATGCATTTCATGTTCGTGCTCTACAAAGAGCCATCAATAATAAATAAATAATACACAAATTACATGATGAAGTTTGGTGTCAAATTCGAAATAAAATAAGACATCTATACATGAATAAACAATTGAAGTCAAAAGCATCAAGTTTATAATAAAATAAAACATCAATACATAGAGGCACTGATTTTCCGTTTCAGATTTTTCCGTTTCATAATGTTAAAATTCAGTTTTTTTCCGTTTCAGTATTAAACAAATTCTGTTTTTGTTTCACACGGACTTCGGACATTTTCGGTTTTCTTTATGATATGATTGAGAAAATAATTACAAACGATCACACTATAAACCACTTCCCTTATATAATTTATTTTGAACAAAGCCTGGCATACAATATGCAATTACTGCATTCCTTTGTGAGATCGGAAATATGGCAATGCCGCAAATGTTAAAAATTAATAAGCAAACATAACATAATATATCTTTCACTTGAGTAAATATCGGACAATTTTAGCTCACAATGTTCGGTTTTCCCCGTTAAATCGCCGGGAATAAGCGAAGAAATCACGACTGGTAAAACGTTTAAATACTCTACATCAAACATTTGGCGTAACATACAAAGGTACTAGTGTCGTAGCGTAGCACAGGCAGATGTCGGTGTCTATAGTTTCTAGTTCGAAAAATAAATTTTACTTAATCAAATGCGCTATTTAAAGTTAAATATAGTTTGGGAAAAAAATCGGGAATTCCGTTTCAGATAGGCATTTCCGCGATCGCAGAAAATCAGTACCTTTAAATACAGCACTAAAATAATGTATTAGATATATACATATAGCAGAATGTACAGATGAAGACAAAACCCACAATAAAATAAAATGCATACAGATGAGGTGAAATTCACAACACGTACATTAAATATTAATACGCAACTAAAACATCAACACATCATTATAAACTGATAGTGTATTACATACAGTGGATTGCTCAGATAAAGCCAAAACGATCAATGAAGAAAGAAAGAAATGTTTTATTTAACGACGCACTCAACACATTTTATTTACGGTTATATGGCATCAGACATATGGTTAAGGACCACACAGATTTTGAGAGGAAACCCGCTGTTGCCACTTCATGGGCTATTCTTCCGATTAGTAGCAAGGGATTTTTCATTTGCGCTTCCCACAGGCAGGATAGCACAAACCATGGCCTTTGTTGAACCAGTTATGGATCACTGGTCGGTGCAAGTGGTTTACACCTACCCATTGAGTCTTGCGGAGCACTCACTCAGGGTTTGAAGTCGGTATTTGGATTAAAAATCCCATGCCTCGACTGGGATCCGAACCCAGTACTTACCAGCCTGTAGACAGATGGCCTAACCATGACGCCATCGAGGCCGGTAAACGATCAATGAAGAACATGATGAAGTCTGCAACCAGTATAATAAAACACACCAATACATGAATAACATATTGCATACACAATGAAATTTGAAATGTCAAATTAAAAAATACATGAATAACATAGTGTAATAGTGGAATGCACAGATGAAGTCCTTACTATTGCCTAGGAACATCAGTATTTGAACAGAATCCTCCTTTGTTTCACCAAAGACCAGTGGCGAAATGCAGATTCGAAATCAGTGTCATCTTTTTTCAATGCAATTTTCATCAGGTTCTGCAAAACAGCAATGTTGAGACCGTTTCTCATTGCTGTTTTTATAAAAAAAAATTGCCTACTGAACCCACGTTCAGTCCGCTGTTGAAACTGCTGCGAGAAGTAATCTTTCAGCAGCTGCTGTACCAGGGGATATGATGACTTAGACTTAATGGACAGCTGTGCAACATCCCCTATAGACTGAAACATATTCCCTACCCTTTCCCAACTGAATCTTTAGATAAGCTAGAAAACTTAATATTTCCTGCTTACAGTCTGTCACCTCACCCACCCCACACATACCCAAGTAATTAAAAACTGTTTTTACAGTATCCTCTGCCACATCAGCACTACCTACCATTGGATCAAACAAGCAGGGGTAGAATTTTCTGCTATTCTGCAAATAGTAAATTTCGAAACGGAATAGTAAAATAATTCTTCCAATATTCCGTCATGAAAGTGAAAATAAAGCACGGAATACCAAAAATCGCCTGCGACTATTCCGCTTATGCTTTTTTCCAGCTACATTTTTCTGCAGAACAAATCCTCGCTCTACTAAGACCATTCTTATGCACTTAACGGTACAAAATAAATGTCTTTTTTATCAAGACTAATGTTTAAAGTGAGTTGTAATTCCAGCTAGTATGCAGTAATGCATAGACTGGTATATAAACAATTGTTCATTACGCAATGTTGTACAGGGCGAAAAAACTAGTGGTACATTAATAGTTGAAGTGATAGTACTTTTTAGATGGAATAGTATTTTTTGAAATTCACTATTCCTTTTGGGATAGTGGTAAAAAAAAAAAAAAAAAATCAACCCCTGACAAGTTGGTCAGAGCAGAGAGAACTGCAGCATCACCTTCGTTGGTAAATCTTTGGTTCAAGTTGGTGACAACATTGTTTTACAAAACTATCACAGGCGGTGACAGCCTCAACTCTCTGAGTGCTGTTGTCTCTGATGGTGTGACCCTGGAATTCACATGTCTGCAAACCAAACAGATCAGTCTGGGGCTCCGATGGAACTGTAGTAAGAAACTTAGCTAAATACGGACCTGATTTTTCATCTCGCATCTTTTCTATGACCACAACTGTTGATTCTAAAAGTGGGTTAATGTGAGTGAAGTCAATGTCAGTTCTCTGGTAGGCTTTGCACAGAATTGCCAGCTGATCGAAAACATCTGCCAAGAAGTGAGCCGTGTACAGGAACTTGTAACGTGTAATAGGTTTGTGCATCGCTAAAGCCTTACCTGGATTGTCCTCGAGAAACACACCTACCAGACCAGCATAGTTGTCAATAACTGACTTGACACCCCCGTCAAAACTCAGCCATCTTGTATGGAAGACCTGCTTCAGTCGTGTGCCTTTCATTTCCTCCACCACTGCCTGGACCTTTTCTAATCTCGCCATATTCTTCGGTGATTTGGAAAAGTACTTAAACATGCTGTATGTATCAAGTGTGTAACTACGTTTGAGACACCAACAGTAGGGCCTCCCATACTGGTACTGAGTAGTAGTCTTTGCACAAGGGCAGCTATTCATAAATAATAGTAAATGTGCTTTTGGAAATCAAGGTAACAGTCAAAAACCATGTGCATTGATCAGCGGTTAATTTGTTTGAATTGTTAACAATGGTAATTAACCGGGATTAATCACACATGTCTAGTGACATACTCGGTACATGCCGATGGTGTAATTAATTTTCTGTACACCTGGAAATTAAACTCTTGTGTATGTGATCAACGCCCTGTAGCAGTAAAAAAGAGAGAAAGAAAAAAGACAATAAAAGTACCTTTTGTGTGTTTATTGCTGTCAAAACACAGCCATATGATAATCATTTCCATACTAGACGTTTGTCTTGTTCACAAGAAATGTTTGTTTATTTCTTTAAGAGGGATAGCAAGATGTAAAATGCTAGTGTTACAGCACAAAAAAATAATCGTAATTTGACGACTGCATACAATTCAAATAATACTTAGTATACTCTAACGATAATTTAGCTAATAAAGATTAATTATGATAAAATATTAGGTGTCTTTCAAATAATTTCTTCAGCTACCCTCTGTGTAAAAATGCACTGAGCCTCGCGACCTAGGTTTTACATCTAGTCTTGGATACGAAAGCTTCAACTGTGACTAATAATAATTACAACACAGGTTAGCTAGTAACCCACTGTTTGTTACTAACAATGTAACTTGTCTTAAACATTTTATTTTATTTTTTTATTATTATTTCTGTTTACGACAATCACCTGATCACGTGGACATGCAATTGGCGCTAAATATATCGAAGCAATCCATAGAATCGGTTATAAATGTTGGAATAGAAGTCTTTCGCAAATATTTTCACCAAGCTGAAGATTCTTTCGCTAATAGTTTTTAATATTCGCAATTGGCGAATTTGGCAAACGACAGTGCGAGCCCTGTGACAGTCTATATCATTTCCAATTTCTCAGCTGAATGGTAAAATGCTTGCTTGATGCGCTGTTGGTTTAGGATTGATCCCTGTCAGTTGGTCCGTTGGGCTATTTCTCGTTCCAGCCAGTGCACCATGACTGGTGTATCAACGGCTGTGCTATGTGCTTTCCTGTCTGTGGGAAGGTGCATACAGTGTTCGAGATTAAAAAATTTGAACAGTATATACCAGTTGGATACTAACATTTCAAAATCTGGTATCCCACTTAAAGGAAATTCATAAATAACATCATAACAAACTTGGATGACACTTCTCGTTCCCATTTTATTGCTACGGTGCAATTGAAATCTCAGAATTTGTGAAATTCGCAATCAAACGGAATTGGCGAAAATATTCACTGCATCTATTTTTGAGTAATACTGACATAAATTAATATTTACCAGTAATCTATATGTGTTTCTGACATTACTAATGATAAACCTTCCAAGTATTAATTGATATTTTGTTACAAAATAATTGAGTGTCTATAAAATTAGGAAGTTTAATATAAATGCATGCCCGAGTTAAGTCTCGCCTGCTAATTTCATCTAAATACAATTAAATTCCATACACAAGGCCCACATCTCTCTCTCTCTTCATTTCAGCTATTTTGCATTCATCAGATATATTGTTAATGCTTTACTAAGCTAAATGGTGGATAACATTTTGAAATTCGGTATTTTGAAATTTGTTCGGTACAGTAAATCGGTATTGACATGATACCAGTACCAGACGGTTTATTGGTATACCTCCCGACTCGGTTCATCAGCAAATGTAAAAATATTTGATGTGGCCTCTTTGTTTTCAAGAATGTGTTTCCAAACTGAAGTGCCTGTTTTAATTTCTGTTTTAAAACATTTTTCAGTTTTGGTTTCAACATTTCTTTTGAATCCATTTGCTTGAATCCATTCTCTTGAAATTTCTTCTACTTGACATCCGTTCTTAGTAAATACTTCCTCAAAGTGATCAATCAGTACTTCTATTTCGTTATTTCCATAAGTTTTCAGATCATAAATACATTATGATTAATTTTCTGGATCAAAGGACTCAAGTGTAAAAGGGACATGTGAAGCTAACAGAATTTGAAACCTGTCATCAATATGCTTTATTATTAGATCAATGATGTCTTCTTTTGCTTTTTTGGCACCTCCAGTATCTGTGTTATCTGCATCATTTACCCTCGACCGTACCTGTTTGCAATGAATCTGCAGATTAATTCCTCTAAAGCTGCTTTCTTACTAGATCTCCCATCTTTTTTTTTTATAAAGTTGAAGCAATGATGACTCTGTCACTTGCACTATTCTATCAACAGGGTTTGAATTAGACTACAGTATTACAGCAATTGCCGTCATGCCCCCCCCCCCCCCCCCCCCTGCGTTTTCCGTAATAACCTTCCCGATTTCACCCCTACCAATGGCAATGTATTGTTGTGCCTTTCATCCCATCTTGGTCTCGATGTCCCTCAATAAGTCGTATCGTATCTGGTCTTGAATGATATTGGGAAAACTACCTTTATTTGTTTTTGTGTAAAATTCACTGTGAAAATAATTAAATGCAACAAAACTTATTGTGTACTTTGTATTTTTTGTTAAATGTAAAGTGTAATACATTTCTTTTCCTTAAGTCAGTGATTTTACAAGTTCATTTCATTTTTTTTTTTTTTTTTTTTTTTAGGCTATGTGTAAAAGCAGAACAATTCAAGGAGGAAGGAAATACTTTTTACAAAGCAAAGAATTACCAGCAGGCCCTCGTGTGTTACAACAATGCTATAAGTAAGTGCTAACATGTTAGAAATTTATTTTCTAAGTGTAAACAAAGAATAATAACAGGCTCTTGTCTGTTATAACAATGCTATAAGTTAGTGGAAGCATCTCATGAGAAATACATTTTACTATTGCAGTGTTTAAAAACTTGGGTTTAAGCTATTCTCTAAATCAATTTCTTTGTGGAATGTGGTGAATAAATTTCATAATTGTGATAAATTCTGTATCTTGTGTTGTGATAAATTCTGTATCTTGTGTTGTGATAAATTCTGTATCTTGTACTGGGATAAATTCTTTATCATGTTTTGTGATAAATTTCATATATTTTGTATTGTGATAAATCTAATTTTTTATGTTGCGATATATTATATATTTTATGTGATGGTAAACATATCCATGGTCATAAATGTCATATTTGTGTGTTGTGAAAAATCTCATATTTTATGCTGCGATAAATTTTATGTTTTGTATGGTCATAAATCTCATATTTTGTGATTTATAAATCTCGTATTTTGTATTGTCATAAATCTCATATTTTGCATGATCATAAATCTCATATTTTGCGTGGTGATAAATTTTATATTTTGTGTGGTTATAAATTTTGTATTTTGTATAGTAATAAATCTCATATTTAGTGTTGTGACTTTCCATGTTTGTGTTTTCAGATCTGTGTCCGACGTGTGCGGCGTATTACGGAAACCGCGCGGCCACGTACATCATGCTGAACAGATTCCGAGAGGCGTTGGAGGATGCACAGCAGTCTGTCAGACTTGACAGCGGCTTCGTCAAGGTGACAGTATCTGTCTCTTAAAGTGACAGACCCTCATAGACACTACAGCATATTTTTCACTATTAAATCTGGGGTTTTTTGATAATTAATATAAGACATTACTTACATTTTATTGTTTAGAATATCTATTTCCGTTCTTCCAAAGTATTTATCATTATCCTGGTGTTTGTAATGCCAGGGACGAGACGTAACTCAGTGGTAAAGCGCACGGTCGGTTTGGGATCGATCCCCTGTCGGTGGGCCCATTGGGCTATTTCTCATTCCAGCCAGTGAACCATGACTGGTATATCAAAGGCCGTGGTATGTACTACCATGTCTATTGGATGGTGCATATAAAAGAACCCATGCTGCTAATCGAAAAGAGTAGCCCATGAAGTGGCGACAGCGGGTTTCCTCTCTCTATATCTGTGTGGTCCTTAACCATATGTCTGACGCCATATAACCATAAATAAAATGTGTTGAGTGCGTCGTTAAATAAAACATTTCCTTCCTTATGTGCAGAATGTTTTAAAATACCTTAAAATGAATATCTGGGTTTTTTTGTTTGTTTTATAGGGTTATTTAAGAGAAGGTAAATGTCATCTGGCACTGGGAAACTCGATGGCTGCAATCCGGAGTTACGAACAAGCACTTGATTTAGAACCCAACAATTCGGTGGCAAAAAATGAAGTAAGCATGACTAACATAAATTGTTCGTCTTCACTTGGTTGGAAAAACAAATAAAAGTACTGTCAGTAGTAGTATATTCATAGAAGATTCGTCACAAGTGTTTAATGTGGAAAACATCAACCGAGTCTATGTCAGTCAGTATTTGTTGAGGCTCTTCTAGACGGAGTTGATATTTTAGAAAACACTAGTAGCGAATTCTGTTTATCCTATAACACTTCGAAAATAACATTTTCATTTGTTATTTAGTAAATTACACTACTAAAGTTGTCTCCATCGGTAATATGACATCACGATTAGCGCAAAGTTATTTTGACGTCACACACTTTTAACTAAATCTTATGAACACATTAAGCTCAGGTATACAAGTCTTGATGGCTTGTAAACAAATGACCCATTCACAGCAACACATTATTACCTTTAAATTTACATACCATTATTAATACACTAAATTATCACATGGGTTTATGACATGGATATCATGGATAAAACCAGGTACATTGTTGTCATATGCCACTAGTTATCAATATTTTAGGATATAGATTGTTATCACGTTGTGGTTATGTAGCCATGAGAGTTAAAAGTTTGTTTCGTTTAATGACACCACAGAGCACATTAACGTTCTGACTACTGCAGGCAAGATATCTCGCCCGACATCACGCCAGTCGACATACTGTAAACTATACTGTGCATTCCCCTATTCATATTTCCAGCCACACGACACTTAACCTCAAAGTGAATCAGAACAAATTGGGGTTCAAGCTGTTCATTTCTGAGATAACTGTTGGCGTCTATTACTACCCAAGTTCTGCACAAAATTAGAGTACTTTTTTTTTAATACAGGTACCCCATACATGTTTCAAGCACAAGGCTACTTGACAGTGCTACTAGATTAAATAAAATTGCATACATGTTTTACCCAGATGAGACTATTTTAGTTTTTACAACCAACACACTCACATTTATCACCAATCACAGGACTTGTGGTGTTCACTTCTCTATCAAATGTTGGGTGCGCCTTGAACTTTGACCCAGCTTGAAGTTATTTGGTTTAGTACTTCCCGTAGGCTATGATGTCACTGGTGTGTGGTGTAGTGATGTCATAACCTACAATGGTTTTAACATTTTGTAGTGCAAAGATTGCTTCAAAAATGCCTAGCCAGGATAATAAATGGTTATTGATGGTAAAATTAGCAATTTGAAGGATCTATTCTTGTGAGAGGGACAAGATTTAGCTCAGTTGATTGAGTGCTCCCTTGAAGTGCTTGTGTCACAGAATCGAACCACCTTAGTGGTTCCATTCAACTGATTGTGTTTTTTCTCGTTCCATCCAGTGCACCACAGCTGGACAAAGGCCATGGTATCTGCCTTCCTGTCTGTGGTAAAATGCATATAAAAGATCCCTTGCTGCATTAGGAAAAATGTAGCGGGTTTTCTCTGATGACTACGTGTCAGAATTACCAAATGTTTGACATCCAATAGCCGATGATTAATCAATCAATGTGCTCCAGTGGTGTTGTTAAACAAAAACAAACTTTACTATCCTCGTGAGCATGACCATGGGTGCCTAATCTTAATAGTTAAAATCTTTCAAACCAATTGTATAATCGAACATTGTTCGGTTAGTGCAAACCGATTATAGCTGATAATCAATGACATTCCAACCGATTCCCAACACTCTGTATATTTCAGGTGGAATAAAACCACTGAGGATATTGGTAAAATATTTCCTCTGCAGTATGTCCCACATTCGTTTTTCATGTTTAAAAGCTTTAGAAGAGTGATTAGCTCTTCTCTAGATTTAGTCACAAGAGTGGTATGGGTTTGATTTTCAAACTTGACAATATTGATTCCATAATTTTCATAGCCCAAATTCAGTTTGCAGTCGTGATCAGGCAGTCACTTCCTTTATCAATTACTAGGATCAATCCCCTTCAGTGGGCCGATTGAGCTATTTCTCGTTCCAGCCAGTGCTCCACAACTGGTGTAACAAGGCCTGTGGTATGTACTGTCCTGTCTGTGGGAAGGTGCATACAGTGTTCGAGATTAAAAAATGGTTCATATAAAAGATCCCTTGCTGCTAATTGAAAAGAGTAGCTCATGAAGTGACGACAGTGGGTTTACTCTCTCAATATTTGTGTGGTCCATAACCATATGTCTGACGCCATATAACCGTAAATAAAATGTGTTGAGTGTGTTGTTAAATAAAACGTTTCCTACCTTTATCAATTAGGAATGTGCAGTATTATTGATATGCCGGTATTTTATAATTCTAAGGTTATATAATATGTATTAGGATTCACGCTATCTATACACTTAAAGCGACACCACACAATATGAAGTAAAGTTTGTTTTAAAGACACCACTAGAGCACATTGATTTATTAATCATCGGCTATTGGATGTCAAACACTTTTGGTAATTTAAAAATATCCTCTTGGAGAGGAAACCTACTACATTTTCCCCATTAGTAGCAAGGGATCTTTTATAAGTACCATCCCAAAGACAGAACAGCACATACCACAGCCTTTGGTATACCAGTCGTGGTGCATTGGCCGGAACGAGAAATAGCCCACACAATACAAGTGTCATGTACTAGAGTAACCACGAGAATAACTAATTGACAAGACCAACATTACATTTTTATTAGTTGCCAGGGTTTCTGCCAGAGGGTGAAATGGGTATGGCACCATACCCAAATATTTTCGCAGATTTTTAGTTTTTTTTAAGTTAACGTTTTGACAAAATTAATTACTCTTTTATCATCACTGTATTATTTTCATAACCCTAAACTTAACCAATTTTCTTTGTGGTGGAGGTTCCCCCATACTGTCTGTTGACTGTGGTTTCATTCAATTCCACAGTGCCATACTCCCAGAAAATGTTCTGGCAGAAATACTGGTTACTATGCAGTCGATTATTCTTGTGGCTATTGTCGTACGAGGCACTCGTATCATGTGGCATCGTCGTTAGTAATTTCTATATTTCAAGTTTGTGGACTCCACTCTTTTTTTTCTTTTAACTGTTCATAAATGTTAAATAATCTGTAGTTCACTCATGTCACTCATATATTTCATGTTTTAAACAATAAACGTCAACATGTATCACATATTTTCTTCATATTGTTAGCAATCTTAAAATTGGTTGACTCTATTGTAAGTAATATATCACGCTTTCTGTCAGAAGGTAAAACGGGTATGGTGCCATACCCAAAAAAATTCCAGATTTTATTTTTGTAAGTTAACCTTTTGACAAAATTAATGACTCTTATCATTACTGTATGATTTTTCTTAACCCTAATTCTAAACTTAACCCATTTTCTTTTTGGCCTCCCCCATACCCCCTGTTTACTGTGGTTGCATTCAATTCCATAGCGTCATTCCTAAAAATTTCTTTCTGTTAGAAACACTGTATATTATGATACATATCGTGATACCTGACAACCATATCACAATACACATTGTTTAATAATGCCCAATCCCTATAATAAAGGAATATAATTTTAAAATATTTAGTCAGCATTAGGAAATTAAGAACCTTGTACTGTGTGATACTGTACCTTTAAATTATACTTGTGTGTTTCAGTGCCTTTAAAATGTACTTGTTTTGTTTGTTTCAGTTAAAGGCAGCTCAATGTATAAGTGATTACGAAGCAAAAGGTGAAGCCGTTTTCTCCAGCGGAGACTACAGAACAGTAAGCTGAATACTCAGTTTGTGTAATACGGTCACATTCTAGATGTGTTTATAGCTGAACGCTCAGTTTGTGTAATACGGTCACATTCTACATGTGTTTATAGCTGAATACTCAGTTCATGTAATACGGTCACATTCTAGATGTGTTTATAGCTGAACGCTCAGTTTGTGTAATACGGTCACATTCTAGATGTGTTTATAGCTGAATACTCAGTTTGTGTAATAAGGTCACATTCTAGATGTGTTTATAGCTGAATACTCAGTTTGTGTAATAAGGTCACATTCTAGATGTGTTTATAACTGAACGCTCAGTTTGTGTAATACGGTCACATTCTAGATGTGTTTATAGCTGAACGCTCAGTTTGTGTAATACGGTCACATTCTAGATGTGTTTATAGCTGAACGCTCAGTTTGTGTAATACGGTCACATTCTAGATGTGTTTATAGCTGAACAACGCTCAGTTTGTGTAATAAGGTCACATTCTAGATGTGTTTATAGCTGAACAACGCTCAGTTTGTGTAATAAGGTCACATTCTAGATGTGTTTATAGCTGAACGCTCAGTTCGTGTAATAAGGTCACATTCTAGATGTGTTTATAGCTGAACGCTCAGTTCGTGTAATAAGGTCACATTCTAGATGTGTTTATAGCTGAACGCTCAGTTCGTGTAATAAGGTCACATTCTAGGTGTGTTTATAGCTGAACGCTCAGTTCGTGTAATAAGGTCACATTCTAGGTGTGTTTATAGCTGAACGCTCAGTTCGTGTAATAAGGTCACATTCTAGGTGTGTTTATAGCTGAACGCTCAGTTTGTGTAATAAGGTCACATTCTAGGTGTGTTTATAGCTGAACGCTCAGTTTGTGTAATAAGGTCACATTCTAGGTGTGTTTATAGCTGAACGCTCAGTTTGTGTAATAAGGTCACATTCTAGGTGTGTTTATAGCTGAACGCTCAGTTTGTGTAATAAGGTCACATTCTAGGTGTGTTTATAGCTGAACGCTCAGTTTGTGTAATAAGGTCACATTCTAGGTGTGTTTATAGCTGAACGCCCAGTTTGTGTAATAAGGTCACATTCTAGGTGTGTTTATAGCTGAACGCTCAGTTTGTGTAATAAGGTCACATTCTAGGTGTGTTTATAGCTGAACGCTCAGTTTGTGTAATAAGGTCACATTCTAGGTGTGTTTATAGCTGAACGCTCAGTTTGTGTAATAAGGTCACATTCTAGGTGTGTTTATAGCTGAATGCTCAGTTCGTGTAATAAGGTCACATTCTAGGTGTGTTTATAGCTGAATGCTCAGTTGGTGTAATAATATAACATTCTAGATGTGTTTATAGCTGAATGCTCAGTTGGTGTAATAAGGTCACATTCTAGATGTGTTTATAGCTGAACGCTCAGTTGGTGTAATAAGGTCACATTCTAGATGTGTTTATAGCTGAACGCTCAGTTGGTGTAATAAGGTCACATTCTAGATGTGTTTATAGCTGAACGCTCAGTTCGTGTAATACGGTCACATTCTAGATGTGTTTATAGCTGAACGCTCAGTTCGTGTAATAAGGTCACATTCTAGATGTGTTTATAGCTGAACGCTCAGTTCGTGTAATAAGGTCACATTCTAGATGTGTTTATAGCTGAACGCTCAGTTCGTGTAATAAGGTCACATTCTAGATGTGTTTATAGCTGAACGCTCAGTTCGTGTAATACGGTCACATTCTAGATGTGTTTATAGCTGAACGCTCAGTTCGTGTAATACGGTCACATTCTAGATGTGTTTATAGCTGAACGCTCAGTTCGTGTAATAAGGTCACATTCTAGGTGTGTTTATAGCTGAACGCTCAGTTCGTGTAATGAACGGTCACATTCTAGGTGTGTTTATAGCTGAACGCTCAGTTCGTGTAATAAGGTCACATTCTAGGTGTGTTTATAGCTGAACGCTCAGTTCGTGTAATAAGGTCACATTCTAGGTGTGTTTATAGCTGAACGCTCAGTTCGTGTAATAAGGTCACATTCTAGGTGTGTTTATAGCTGAACGCTCAGTTCGTGTAATAAGGTCACATTCGTGTAATAAGGTCACATTCTATGTTTATAGGTGAACGCTCAGTGTAATACGGTCACATTTAGATGTGTTTATAGCTGAACGCTCAGTTCGTGTAATAAGGTCACATTCTAGGTGTGTTTATAGCTGAACGCTCAGTTTGTGTAATAAGGTCACATTCTAGGTGTGTTTATTCAGCTGAACGCTCAGTTTGTGTGTAATAAGGTCACATTCTAGGTGTGTTTATAGCTGAACGCTCAGTTTGTGTAATAAGGTCACATTCTAGGTGTGTTTATAGCTGAACGCTCAGTTTGTGTAATAAGGTCACATTCTAGGTGTGTTTATAGCTGAACGCTCAGTTTGTGTAATAAGGTCACATTCTAGGTGTGTTTATAGCTGAACGCTCAGTTTGTGTAATAAGGTCACATTCTAGGTGTGTTTATAGCTGAACGCTCAGTTTGTGTAATAAGGTCACATTCTAGGTGTGTTTATAGCTGAACGCTCAGTTTGTGTAATAAGGTCACATTCTAGGTGTGTTTATAGCTGAACGCTCAGTTTGTGTAATAAGGTCACATTCTAGGTGTGTTTATAGCTGAATGCTCAGTTCGTGTAATAAGGTCACATTCTAGGTGTGTTTATAGCTGAACGCTCAGTTCGTGTAATAAGGTCACATTCTAGATGTGTTTATAGCTGAACGCTCAGTTTGTGTAATAAGGTCACATTCTAGATGTGTTTATAGCTGAACGCTCAGTTTGTGTAATAAGGTCACATTCTAGATGTGTTTATAGCTGAACGCTCAGTTTGTGTAATACTCAGTTTGTGTAATAAGGTCACATTCTAGATGTGTTTATAGCTGAACGCTCAGTTCGTGTAATACGGTCACATTCTAGATGTGTTTATAGCTGAACGCTCAGTTTGTGTAATAAGGTCACATTCTAGATGTGTTTATACCTGAATACTCAGTTTGTGTAATAAGGTCACATTCTAGATGTGTTTATACCTGAATACTCAGTTTGTGTAATAAGGTCACATTCTAGATGTGTTTATAGCTGAATACTCAGTTTGTGTAATAAGATCACATTCTAGATGAGTTTATACCTGAATACTCGGTTCTTATAATAAGATCACATTCTAGATGTGTTTATACCTGAATACTCAATTCGTGTAATAATGTCACATTCTAGATGTGTTAATTTCCTTGTCAGTTTTTGTAATAACATGTTTGAATTGGGGGTGTGGTTTGGTCAGGAATTCCAATTTGGCGTGACATAAAATGAATGAAAAACTGTTTTAAACTTTGAAATAACAAAAATGGTCCGAAAGAATAATGAAATAGAGAAGTTTACTAGGATAAATTAATCAATAAAATAGAAATGAGAATAAAAACTATAATAAAATCACATTTGATATCTACTTGTAGAGTAATGGTAGTCATTGTATTAACAGTATGAATTTATTTTTCAGTGTAAGAGCTATTTCTTGCTCCAGTCAGTGCACCGCGACTGGTACATCAAAGGCTGTGGTATGTGCTATCCTGTCTATGGATTGGTGCATATAAAAGATCCCTTGCTGCTAATCGAAAAGAGTAGCCCATGAAGTGGCGACGGCGGGTTTGCCCTTTCAATATCTGTGTGGTCCTTAACCATATGTCCGACGCCATATAACCATAAATAAAATGTGTTGAGTGCATCATTAAATAAAACATTTCCTTATTTTTCAGTGTGTATATTACATGGACCGGTGTCTAGACAAGTACCCGACGTGTTTGCGGTACAAACTAATCAAAGCAGAGTGTTTGGCGTTACTCGGAAGGTGTCAGGAAGCCCAGGAATTAGCTAAGTAAGACGAATCAGATTTTTCATCTTTCATCCACTCCGAACGTCAAGATATAATATTCGTTTCTTGAAGTGTGATGAAAGACGTTTATTAATTATTGACACAAAGTAATTATAAATAGCATATTACAATGGTAATGTGTTTGGGTGGGACATTGGTTTAAATATATTTTATTACTGTATCGGTTAACAGGCTAAGGCCTATATTAAGACCTCTCCCAGCAATGCTGCATGTTATGAAAATACAACAATATAGTCAACGTGATATACGTGTAAACGTTAACTCCAGAACTACATGGTAATTGATGGGTGGGATATTGGTTTAAATACATTTTATTACTGTATCCGTTAACCTTCTGAGTACTGCAGGCGAGATGTCACGTCAGTCGATATACTGTACACTGTATACAGTGCATTCCCAATTCATATTTCCCGCCGTTTTCCACACGACACTCACCGGAAACGGAAATATAATTAAAGAAAAAAGATTTTTTTTCAAAATGGTTGCTTTTGTTTTGATTTTTTCAATTGAAAATACCTTGAAATTTTGAGTTCAAAAAGTGGTTTTCGGCAAGTATTTTCGCTTGACAACAATGGCGGCACGTCGCGGTCATTTTCAGGGATCGATAGCTGATTGTGACAGCTAATTTGATAATAAATTTGATCGTTTTACCAACAACGAAAATTACCAAATATTGCAATATGAATCGTAGTTCGGGTTTGGAAAAAAATTCTGGTCAGAAAACCACTGTTATCGGGAATAATGGACATAAATACTGGACAGCTGGCCACAAATGCCCGTAAGTAAACGCAACTTTTTCGATTTTTTGCCTAATTTCAATCACCATTAGCCAATGTAAAATAATAAAAATTACAAAAAGAGACACGAAAATAATACTTACCGATTCATATATGAACTTTATTTCATGTATTTATAAAACATTTAAGCGAATATATGTGAGTAAAAATTATAAACTTGTACCCACTCAACGTGGTTTTTGTTAAAAATTAATCCAGTAGTCTAAAGGTTAACAGGCTAAGGCCTATATTAAGATCTCTCCCAACAATGCTGCATGTTATGAAAATACAACAATATAGTGAACATCATATACATGTAAACGTTAACTTCAGAACTACATTGTAATTGATGGGTGGGACATTGCATGGCTCGAACTTAACGACAGCACCGAAGGCAATTGCCGTAGTTAAGATAAAAATTGACCTAGGTAGAGATCATCAACAGTGATAAAATGTATACACCTGGTGTACACTATTTGCCAGTATTTAAACATTTGTATGTTTGAAATATGTCTACATACAGCAAAATAATCTCGCAGTCATGTTTATTTGTGCAAATGTCACTTTTTAAAACACATTGCCATAGGCAGGCTCAAAATTGCTGTCGGTGGACCGTTTCATCCGTGGAAATTCTTTACAAAATTGCCGTGGGAGACCAATTCTTAAGTTCAAGCCCTGTATTGACTTGATCATATAAATTACTTGGTTCCGGCTTTGCGATGATGATGAAGATTTTAGTGACTTAACAAGCTAACAGTAATTGCTTTTTATAATTGACCTAGGGACTTATATATTGACTTGTCTTGTTATTCTTTCATACCCAAATATTTGTTTGTATGCTGGGTTGTCACCGACGATTCTTCTTGAAGTGGTTTCTAAAACTTATTTAACTGTTAACCATGTTTTGTTTTCTCTTCCTTTTTTTTTCGTTTTGTTTTTCCCGTTGACTTTTAGTGGGATTCTCGCTCTAGATAGGATGAATGCCGAAGCTTTGTTTGTCCGTGGTTTGTGTCTCTATTACCAAGACAATGCAGAAAAGGCCTTTCAACATTTCCAACAAGTTTTACGTCTACACCCAGACCATCCGAAAGCTAGGGAAGTTTACAGGGTAAGAGGTCTTGACATCAACATCAACATTAGTAACAAATACATGTTTTGGGTTTTTCACAAAACATTAAAAAGTAAATAAATGTATTTTAAAAGTTAACAAATTAAGAAAAACATTCTATATGTTCCGTTACATTCATTACCTATTTATCTTGATCCCATTGGGTCCAGCCGTAGCAACATGAGTTTGTTGATTTTTCAATTAATGTAAAAATCACATTTGTCAGGGAAAGACACATCTGATGATGTCACTTTATATAGGTATTTTGTGTTACTGAGTGTTATTGTTTAAGAACAAAATAAAATATGAATTTTTTGTATTATTATGAGCAAGTATGATTAAAATTTAATTATAAGTATTGTCTATTATTTATTTTACCTTAATGTGTGGGTATGAGAAAAAACTACCTTGACATTGCTGATTCACACAGTTTGTGGGATGATTTTTTTGTTGTTCATTCCCCGATGAACGTAAAAGAAATAACCGACAATCCTTAAATAAATATAAATTTTTTTTTTTACTTTTCATCTACAAATGTTTAAGAAAGTAAAATTTGTACAAGATGAAAAATGTTTTGCATTGTCATCTGTATCTGTAATCACAGGCGCGCCACGGACAAACAAATGACAGCAGTATTTGCATTTGTCAAGTGAAAATTCTCTGACAGTTTGGGGAGTGGGAGGGGGGGGAGGTGAGGGGGGGATTTAGCTCGATAATAGAGCACTCGCCTGAGATGTTGTGGGTAGTAGGATCGATCCCCACTGGAGAACCAGTTGGGTTTTTGCCTTCTGACAGTGTATGTTCGGGAGGTGCTTGCTGTACTGGTTTTCGTGCCCAGTGTTGAGAGAATGTAATAGGATAAGATGGGAAGGAAGCCAGTCCAAGTGTCTGTCAGCGTTCGTCCTTAGCATGCCAATAGAAGTGTCAAATGTTAGGATACGTGATGCAAATGTTCATAGGAATGTGGACATAAAATATCTATTACAGGGTACGAAATTAGCTTTGTAGTCCCCTACCAGTCCAACCAGAGGGGACTTAGGTTTCATCTCCGTCCTTCTGTTCGTCTGTCTGTCCGTCCATCCGTCCGTCTGTCCCACATATGTTATCCCGAAGTTTTTCTGAGAAAGCTTTGAGATATTGAGCTGAAATTCATCATGTACTGTTACAGATCAAGTTTGACTTCCATGAGGATTTACCCATTTTCGATGGAGTTATGGCCCTTGAACTTAGGAGATGTGAAAATTTGTTTTCCAGACTTTTTTCAGAAGACCTTTAGATATTGAGCTGAAATTTGGTGTAAAGATTTATCACATACTGTTACAGATCAAGTTTGATTTTCATGGCGATTTACCCATTTTTAATGGAGTTATGGCCCTTGAACTTGAATGTGAAAATTTGTTTTCCGGATTTTTGCAATGACTGGAGATATCAAGATAAAAATATTTATATAGCTTTATCATTTGTATATAGCTTTACAGATCAAGTTATGTTTCATTGTGATTTACCCACTTTTTAGAGTTATGGCTCTTGAATTTAGGAGATACGAAAAATGGTTGGGCCCGTTAGGGGACATTTATTACTTTAGCAGTACTCTCAAAATTCTTCTTTTTCTAACCGGCCAGTTTAGGTTGTTGTTTTTTTATCTGGCCCTTTAATGATTTTAGCAGGCCCAACCAAAAAGTGACTGGGCATGTTTCTATATAAAGTACAGAAAAACACTTCTTAAACATTCATTGATGATGGTTTTTCGTTTCAGAAAGCGAAATCTTTGATAGCGAAGAAAGAAGAAGGGAATAAAGCGTTCAGATCTGGGAGACTGCAGGAGGCATATGACTTGTACACAGCTGCTTTGTCAATAGACCCGAACAACAAACTAACCAACTCAAAATTGTACTTTAATAGAGCAACAGTTACTTCCAAAGTATGTGTTTTTAAAAATAATTTTTAGATTTAAATTTTTAAAAATTTATTTAGCTTTAAAAAAAAAATCATAAGCATACAGTTAATCCAATAAATGTTACATAACGGATCCAATTTTTATAAATAAATATATTAATGTGAAATGTATACAAAAATTACTAATAACAATATCAATACTAGTCCTGGCCTTAAGCAAAATGTTGAAAGCAGTGTTTAACATACAGAAAGAAAGTCCATCCCTACAAAATATGGACATAATACATTAAAAAGATATATATGAAAGAAATGTTTTATTTAACGACGCACTCAACACATTTTATTTACGGTTATATGGCGTCAGACATATGGTTAAGAACCACACAGATTTTGAGAGGAAACCTGCTGTCACCACTACATGGGTTACTGTGGGATGGTGCATAGAAAAGATCTCTTGCTTCTAATCGAAAAGAGTAGCCCATGAAGTGCTGACAGCCTATTTCCTCTCTCTGTTATTATCTGTGTGGTCCTTAACCATATGTCTAACGCCATATCACCGTAAATAAAATGTGTTGAGTGCATCGTTAAATAAAACATTTCCTTCTTTCCTTCCTTCCTTGAGGTCGGTAAATGGTCCCATGACATCATTTTTATCCAAAAACTTATGTTTAACTCAATCCACTGTTATTTCTAGCCGCAGTCCCTTCAATCCTTAAATAAATTGCAACACACAGACCAGAATTTCACAAACCTATCATAATTTTTACTTCAGAAGAAGAGGCGTTTAAAACAAATGTCAAAAAAAAAACGAGAAAAAATAGGTGTAGAAAAAAAATGCATGTTTTTTGCACTGGAAAAACTTTGATTGAAGCACAAATTGACTTACGAATGTTCCTATGGTTTGCAGATGATGACAGCATATTTTAGAATGGATCTCTTTATATTAAAAATAACGAGTTAATGACGGACGTCGGCTTTATTCTGTGACGGTTAGAATAGCAGAAAGCAGTTTCAATGCAGGATTTTCAATAATTTTTGTAAAATTGAAATGGCCTTATTGAAAATAAAAACCATGTCATCTCCTGATTTTTGATGACAATTTGAGAAAAAGTATTTTTTGGTCTGGTTTTAACTTTACTTAATTATAAAGATACCTTTTTATTTTATTAGTCCATCTGTCTGTCCCACATAGTTTTCCGGATGTTTTTTTCACAATGCCTTGAGATATTGATCTGAAATTGTGTGTATAGCTTTATTATGTACTGTTACAGATCAATTTTGACTTTCATGGTGATTTAACCATTTATGACAGAGTTATGGCACTTGAACTTAGGAGATACAAAAATTGTTAGGTTCGGTAGGAGACATATATTGCTTTATTATCCATATGGTTCAACATAACCGAGTTAATAATAATCATACGAAGCACACGTGTAATAACAAGTGTTATTATCCATATGGTTCAACATAACCGAGTTAATAATAATCATACGAAGCACACGTATAATAACAAGTGTAATGAAGTAATTATGGGAAGCGATGTCATAACATGACAAACATGACAATACAAAACTCCTGACACTGGTTTCGTAAAATCAGTACGACACACAAGCTCGTATAATAATCTGTGTTTATTAGCCGTATTCTCAGAACGCTTGTTTTTCCAGGGGCATGATCTAACTCGGTCAGTAGAACGCTTGTTTTCCCACGGGCATGATCTAACTCAGTCAGTAGAACGCTTGTTTTCCCAGGGGCATGATCTAACTCAGTCAGTAGAACACTTGTTTGAGAATTAAACCACCTCAGTGGACCCATTATCTGACTGGGTGTTTTCCCGCTCCAGCCAGTGCACAATGACTGGTATATCAAAGGCCATGGTATGTGCTATCCTGACTCTGGGATGGTGCATATAAGAGATGTCTTGCTACTGATGGAAAAATGTAGCAGATTTTCTCTCTAAGACAAAAAGTCCAAAATTATCAACTGTTTGACAACAGTAGCCGATGATTAATAAATCAATGTTTTCTAGTTGTGTCGTTAACTTTTTCCTTTTCCATTTCAGTTGAACAACATAGAACAATCTATAAAGGATTGCTCCACAGCTATTGAACTTGACAACACTTACCAGAAAGCCTATCTACGTCGAGCCAAATGGTAAAAATGTCTCACATCATTAAGATTGCACTGCATTATCTTTCATAAGGAATGTCTCGAGTTTGTTTCTATTGTAAGATGTTTTCCACTAAAAAAAACCTTTTTGGTGACTAAATTTGTATACATCAAATATATTTTCTGGTTTAGAATATCAGTGTCTTTATTTCTTCTTTTTGTTCACACTAATCATGGTTTTTGAGTCTTAAATAGGTTGCTTTTGAAAACTAAACAATTCTACCCGACGTAAGAGTAAACTGGGCAGTTTTCTTAAGGTGTTCTTTGTCGTCGTGTAATTTTTCTGCCGGGGATACGTAAGCAGGCCATATCTGGTCTAGTGTCTGTATTTAAATGAGGTGGTTCTAATGTTTGTAGCAGCACAAACTGGATTTTACATCCCAATAATTTTGTACAAAGAAAGAAATATAATACAGTGTAAAATGAACAATTCCTTCTGCAAGCATTGCACACGCCTGCAAACACATTGGATGTACAGACACTGGTATTCAAAAGAAGAAAATGCATCTAATATGTAATTTTAATTGCCAAAAAGGCTCGTTTAGTCGGAAATGTCTTGCACATTGGCTGTAATCTCCGGACCGTCCCTTTTAATAAATATTGACACTTTCCATTGACCATGACCTGGAGATGATTTGTTTTATTATGGTCAGTTTAAATAGAGAAGTATTGCATTGTGGTATACTGTTTTCATCACACTGTTGTGGATAGTAAAAGCGATCACACATCAACGAGGAAAGTTAAACAGTTTCCATCTTTACATCGTAGATTATGTGCAATTTATTTGTCATAAACAGGCTTGTCCACCTGAGGTGCTTGCATCGCAGGACTGAATTACCTCGGTAGATCCTTTCAACTGATTGGATGTTTTTCTCGTTCCAACCAGTGCAGCTCTTGTAACATCCTCACTGTGTTAGGTTTTAAAAATAGATTCTATTGTTTATGAATGTGCTTAACATACCTATAGCTAGCTACTTGGAATAAGTAACTCAAAAACTAAAGTACAATGAAAGCTTGAAATTTTTCAATTAACAATTATGCTCTCTGTTTTTTTCTTTTTTTCACAGTTACATGGATACCGAACAGTACGAGGAAGCAGTTCGAGATTATGAAAAGGTTTTCACAATAGACAAGTCTAGAGGTACATTTAATTATTTTTTTTAAAAATGGGTTGTTTACCTGCTGCCAATGTCGTACATTTGATAGATGCTGTTTATTCAATTCTAATATGTTATTAAAACATTTATGTCTTAATGATTTGTAATTAGAAATTATGAATAAGTTGTCAAAAATAGACAAATCTAGAGGGACTTGGTTTTTTTTGTTCCCTATTGGATTTCATCTCCATCCTCCTGTCTGTCTGTCTGTCTGTCCCATATATAGTTTTCCAGATGTTTTTTTCACAATGCCTCAAGATAGTGAGCTGAAATTGTGTGTAGATAGCTTTATCATATTCTGTTACTGGTCAAGTTCGATTTTTATGGCAATGTACCCATTTTACACAGAGTTATGGCCCCTGAAGTTACAACATTATTATGAATATTTGTTTTCCCGGGACCTTTTATTTTGGGGGGGTTTATTAGCAATGCCTGGAGATATACTGAAAATTTGTTTATAGTTTTATCATGTACTGTTACAGATTAGTACCCTGTTGCCCATTTTTCACAGTTACAGTCGTTCAATTTAGGACATTTAGTTTTTCCCAGTAGGTGACATGTATTGCTTTAGTAATTCTCTCAGAATGCTTGTTTAAAAAAAAAAAAAAAATATCCACGTACTGCCAATGTCCAACATCTGATAAATACTGATTATCTAATGCACAGGGATGTGAGAGCTATGCGAAAACACGTAAATGAGCTTTTCCATTTCATCTTTAAAAAAAACAATTAAAAAACAACAAAACAAAAAAAAACGTTGCAAAAACGAAAGTAGTAGTGCGTGATCGTAAGTAGTATTCTCGCGTAGTACATTCCCTTGGCTGGATTTCGTCAGCTTCGCTACGATTTGCCAGTTTTGTCCAATCCATAATATGCTATTTGAAAGCCTTTGTTCAACTTGGGAAGAAAGAAGGTGAGCAGTAAGCTTGTTTGTTCCAGCGCCGCTCACATCCCTGAATGCTAATGTGTTATTTAAAGGGACATGTCCTAGTTTCAACCCGTGAACATTAACACTAACTTTAGTTAATCTACAAACCTGTAACACATTTGAATAAAGTTACATTTGAGCAAAAAATAGACTAAAACTTGACTGCATAACTGTTTATATCTCAGACGTACGTGCGTTTTTAAAAATATGAGAAATGGATTTTGTGATATTAAAAACACCAGGATGACCAAAAACACTTCGAATGTACAGAAATTAATAATCTAACCAATAAAATCTAAGTAAAGTATGATTTCAGTTATCAAAAACGGCTTTAATAGTGAAAATTATGCCTTAGTGTTTAAAAACTAGGGTCTGTCCCTTTAAACATTTATTTGTATCATCTCACTCATTTGTAACTTCTATATCCATAATGGTTGCATGGAATTTATTTTTGCTAGAATATTGATGGAAAGTCCTGTCAACTCATCTGTTTGAAACATTAAATTCAGCTTAGAGATGTATCCTTATCTTTCAGAAAATAAACGACTGGTGCAGGACGCTAAGCGTGAACTTAAGAAGAGTAAACGGAAGGACTACTACAAGATACTGGGAGTTCCAAAGAACGCCACCGAGGATGAGATGAAGAAAGCGTACAAAAAGAGGGCACTCGTACACCATCCCGGTGAGATACAGTCAGAGTGCTTGTCTGGGGTGCTGGAAAAACGGGGTGGGACGTAGCCCAGTGGTAAAGCGCTCGCTTGATGCGCGGTCGGTTTAGGATTGATCTCCGTCATTGGGCTATTTCACACTCCAGCCAGTGCACCACGACTGATGCATCAACGGTGGTGGTATGTGCTATCCTGTCTGTGGGATGGTACATATAAAAGATCCCTTGCTGCTAATCGAAAAGAGTAGCCCATGAAGTGGCGACAGCGGGTTTCCTCTCTCAATATCTGTGTGGTCCTTAACCATATGTCAGATGCCATATAACCGTAAATAAAATGTGTTGAGTGCATCGTTAAATGAAACATTTCCTTCTTTCATTTAATTTAGAGTGATCTTCAGTTTGCATTCATTTTATTCATGGCAGACAGACCTGATTAATTCTTGGTTGATCATTTTACAATTGACAGTTTTTACAAAACATTGCTAATACTTTGTGATGAAACAATGTCCTTTACCTCTGGTTACAGTGAACATTTTTTTAAAAACATAGCTAATACTTTGTGATGAAACAATGTCCTTTACCTCTGGTTACAGTGAACAATTTTTACAAAACATAGCTAATACTTTGTGATGAAACAATGTCCTTTACCTCTGGTTACAGTGAACAGTTTTTACAAAACATTGCTAATACTTTGTGATGAAACAATGTCCTTTACCTCTGGTTACAGTGAACAGTTTTTACAAAACATTGCTAATGTTGGACGATGAAACAATGTCCTTTACCTCTGGTTACAGTGAACAGTTTTTACAAAACATTGCTAATACAGTCAAATCCACTTAATTGGATTGTCGGATTATTGTATATTTCGGATATTTGAATATGTTTGTCCTGCACGGAACCATTTGCCATTATGACAATACAAAATCCAACGGTTAATTGGATGTGTTTTTTAACGTGTTTTTGGATATTTGAATATAAAATTATCCTTGCCAAATGGCAATTGCATGTAAAACATAGGAAAGTTTGTGTTACTTGATGTGTTTTTGTAAACATTTATGATCATACGTAATACCATACATGCAGAAATGAATACTTTTAATTTTATTTAATTTCATTGTTAAAAAAAGAGAAAAGACTTACAACAAACTTGTTTTCTTGTTTCTTAAATTATTTCGGATGACTCGTTATTAATCAATACATTTTCTAATTACATCGTAATTAATCCATGAACTCTGAGATTCATCTCAAATGTGACCCAATGGCTGAGACAATGCAGGACAATCAAGGATCAAAGTCGGTCATTCCCACCTTGTTGGCGGCCATGTGCGTTTTGTAAGCAGGCATCTCTTAATCTCATGTCGGCCACTTTTGAAGCAGTGTATGTTTAATCCATAAATAAACACTTGTCAGATATTTTTCTCTATGAATTGTCGGTGACAGTAACAAACAAAAGCCGTTTGCTACTAGTGTTATTTTTAGCGGGATCTTTTGATCACGTGATTTTTTCTCTGCAGCTCACAATGTGAGGCCCCATTTGGGGTGACCGATTATGGTGATTACTGTTTAGATTGTTAAATGCCGACAAAAGGTAAGTTGTAGGAGATTTTCTTAGCAAGTTGGATTAATCATCTTTTGGCTATAAATATTGACAAGAACTTTTTTTTTTCACAATGTCAACATGGCAAATAAACGGAAACGAAACGATTTATCTTTGGCTCAAAAATACAACGAGATATGCGCCCAGTATCTCGCCAATGCTAACCCAGAACGAAAAAGACAGAGAATGGGAAAAGCAGCCAATGTGGAGAAGGCCTTATCAGAATGGTTTTCCGTCGCCAGACAAAAAGACATTCCAATATTGGGCCCAATATTTGCGTTTGTGTTTGTGTTTTTCCTTCTGTTACATTGAATAACGGCCTTTCACTTATTTGACTTTGGCCAGTCTAGTTTACCTGTCAAATCAGTTACAAATGCACACAGATAATAGTCAGATAGACGTCCTGGTAAAATACAGAACATGGAAATGACTACTTATTCAAGATTATATTGGGTGGTGGGGGTGGGGTCTTGTTGCATTTGATTTACAAATGTACAAAGAAGTTAATAACAGCCATTTAATTATCAAGAAGTTAATAACGGCCTTTTAATTATTTGACTGTGGCCAGTCTAATTGAGCTTCCGGTGGTTTTATCTGGGTCATTAGATGTTTAGTCACTTCTACTTCTAGGCGTACAAACAGCATTAACTGTTGCCTCTTGTATTTATCAAGTTTATAGACAAACTTGATAATGACAACAGAGTCACAATATGGAACTTGGAATCGGTATTTTATTAACACAAAATACTGAAGAAAATGCCACATGTCATGAGGCCCAAATTGGGAGAATCGTAATTAGGGTTTGCATAAATCAACAAGAGGTCTTAATTGGGTATATCGTATGTCGAAATTGTACTTTCGGTTTATTGAATATGCCGCTTATTTGAATATAATTTTGTTGCACGAGGCACATCCAAAGAAGCGGATTTGACTGTACTTTGTGATGAAACAATGTCCTTTACCTCTGGTTACAGTGAACAGTTTTTACAAAACATTGCTAATGTTGGACGATGAAATAATGTCCTTTACCTCTGGTTACAGTGAACAGTTTTTACAAAACATTGCTAATGTTGGACGATGAAACAATGTCCTTTAACTCTGGTTACAATGAACAGTTTTTAAAAAACATTGCTAATACTTTGTGATGAAACAACATGTTTACCTCTGATTGCAGACCGCCACTCGCACGACACCCCGGAGGTGCAGAAGGAGGAGGAGAAGAAGTTCAAGGAGGTGGGCGAGGCGTATGGTATTCTCACTGACAGCAAGAAGCGGGCGCGCTACGACAATGGGGAGGACCTAGACGACGTGGATAGCGGGGGATTCGCAGGTTGGTTTAGTCACTGGCTCCACCCAGTTAATATCCATCAGGGGCCAAAGTTATTGAAGCTGCTCGTGATAGTTAATACAAGGGACATTTTGTTTTCACTCTTCTTCTTTTTTCATTATTAGTGACATTTCCAGTCAGTTGAAAATTGATTAAAAATTAGTGTTTAATGCTTAAAATTGTGCAGCGATCTCTGAAAGTTGAAGGCGTGGGACGTAGCTGAGTGGTACAGTGCTCGCCTGATGCGCGATTGATCTAGGATCGATCCCCATCGGTGGGTCCTTTGGGTTATTTCTGGTTCCAGCCAGTGCTCCACAACTGGTGTAACAAAGGCTGTGGTATGTACTATCCTGTCTGTGGGGTGGTGCATATAAAAGATCCCTTGCTGCTAATCAAAAAGAGTAGCCCATGAAGTTGCGACAGCGGGTTTCCTCTCTCAATATCTGTGTGGTTCTTAACCATATGTCTGACGCCATATAACTGTAAATAAAATGTGTTGAGTGCGTTGTTAAATAAAACATTTCCTTCCTTAGTTTGAATATTTAATTGCAACATGATACTTAATAAAAAAAAATCCTGTAATAAGCATGAATTTTACCTGACATTATACATTATGCATACAATGGCATGCTTTGTCTCAGTCAGGGGAGCCCATGCCTAAGGTGCTTGGGTCAGTAGATCCACGCTTTTTTTTTTCTTCCTCACAACACAATCGATGCCTCACGACTGGTGTATCGAAGGCCTTGATATGTGCTGCTTGTCTATTGGCATCAGTGCTTTTGTTGAAGTCCTTCCTTACTCAAGACTTCATGCTTTAAACCGGCCTCGGTGGCGTCGTGGCAGGCCATCGGTCTACAGGCTGGTAGGTACTGGGTTCGGATCCCAGTCGAGGCATGGGATTTTTAATCCAGATACCCTGAGTGAGTGCAAGGCTCAATGGGTAGGTGTAAACCACTTGCACCGACCAGTGATCCATAACTGGTTCAACAAAGGCCATGGTTTGTGCTATCCTGCCTGTGGGAAGCGCAAATAAAAGATCCCTTGCTGCCAATTGGAAGAGTAGTCCATGTAGTGGCGACAGCGGGTTTCCTCTCAAAATCTGTGTGGTCCTTAACCATATGTCTGACGCCATATAACCGTAAATAAAATGTGTTGAGTGCGTCGTTAAATAAAACACTTCTTTCTTTCTTTCATGCTTTAAATATATGATGTGTGTGTGTGTGTGTGTGTGTGTGTGTGTGAGAGAGAGAGACTATTTTTAACCTTGATTCTGAGACTTTTAAAAAAATTGGGGGCAGGACATAGCCCAGTGGTAAAGTGCTCGCTTGATGCGTGGTTGATTTAGGATCGATCCCCATCGGTGGGCCCATTGGGCTATTTCTCGTTCCCGCCAGTGCAACATGACTGGCCGTGGTATGTGCTATTCTGCCTGTGGGATGGTGCATATAAAAGATACCTTGCTGCTAATCGCAAAGAGTAGCCCATGAAGTGGCGACAGCGGGTTTCCTCTCTCAATATCTGTGTGGTCTTTAACCATATGTCCGAAGCTATATAACCGTAAATGTGTTGAGTGCTTCGATAAATAAAATATTTTCTTCCTTCCTCTTTCAGATATTGATCCGAATCAGATCTTTCAGGCTTTCTTTGGCGGCGGGGCAGGACCAGGAGGACCAGGCTTTCAACACTTTTCTTTCGGAGGTCACCCAGGATTTGCCGGCCAACACGGTCACGGCGGGGGTCATCCGGGATATACTTTTAATTTCGGCTAGCACGACGTTTATCGGTCAGTGGGGGTGGAAAAACCTTAGTACTGTAATATGTGACAGAGGGAGAACGGTACACAAAACACTGTGTTTTCAGTTTGGAATGTGTCGGTGAAAACACAATTAACCACTTTTAAAACTAATGTGTACTTGATACTCGAGAGATAATTTTTTAATTTTTTTTAATGTTACTTTGTTTTTGCATCATTTGGTTCCCATGGTAATAAAACTGGGAGCTGAAAAATGCAAAATATTTTTACTAACTTTTCTTCCCTATTCCTTTTTAATTTGGTAATATATATAAAAAAAAATTATCCTTCCGACTATAAACTACTTAAAAATATATTCTCCACAACATGTATAAAAGTTTTGACATTTTCTAACACTTTCAGTATTCAGAAATGCATCAGTTTACAAAACAAATTTAACGCTCTTGGTGTACAATGTATATAATATCAAAAATATATTTATCTCTAATTTTTATACAATTCTCTTTTGTTATATGTTTTGTAATATTTAAAATGAAGGTTTTAATTGCAAAATGTGCCGTTTGTCATGTTGTGAAGTATACAAATGTATTTTTTGTTAATTATTATGATTTTTTTTTGAAGTGTGCCAAGAATTCCATTAACTTGTTACTCCTTATTCAGGAATGCAAATACAGGGTACAGCTCATGTTACATTTAGCTTCTCGTGAAATCCTCCAAAGTCCCCCAAGTGATTTTGCTTTGATGTAGCTAAAGGCAGCAAGTAGTTGTCCCTAAGCAATGGTCTCTGAATAACAGTTTCTGGGCTCAGTATGTAAGGATGGGTTTTCTGATTCCACCCTCTCGATTATCAATTGGACCTTCCCTTTCAAAAAAAAAAAAAGTCAAGCGAATGATGAATCGTTTCACTCACTAGGTCATGGTGAATGCAGCCATATGAATTCACGACTGCAATTAACAGTGCTGCGGCAAATAGCTGTTGTCAACTGGATCTGCAATGGCATTTTTATTATCCGTCATCTGATATTTACTTTATTATTTGATGATCTGAATTTCAATGGATCCGAGTGAATGGTGAATGATAGATTTAAGGTGTACTAAATACTTCGGCTGGGTGGGGCGAAAGCAGCCTTTTACGGGAGATTTGGGATTAGCATAGATTTTGGTGCACAATTATGCATGCTCCTAAAATGCAGTTAAGGCATACATGTGTGATCATGCCTCTCAAATGTGATGGTAAGCTTTAGCGAGCATGCTAATATTGATATTTATTGAGACAAGTGTTGGAAACATCTACAAACGGATTACTATGAACATTTTGTAGTGCAGCCATGGTTTTCTAACAATTGTGTATGGTTTTCCAATAATTGTGTATGGTTTACCGATTATTGTGTAATGTAAAGTTGAGTTGGTTTTCTGCTAATCTTTGGTGTGCCATTACGTCGCCAGCTTTTATAGCTGATTGCTGTTGCATGTATCATTTAACATTATTACAGGGAGAAATCACCTTCAACCTCAATGACTCCAAATTAAAAGGTAGATGATTGTCATTAAACAGGTATGGAACTTGGGGATAGTTTTTTTACGATATCCCCCAGAATGGTAAAATGATGCAATACAGATATTTTAGGATCCATCTCATAATTTTACACTACTGACACAAAATTAGGGATTCACTGAAGCGTGGAATCCTGCGAAATTCAAAGCCTGATTAAACCGGTAGATGAATCTTGTTATATGTAATTTACTAAAGAGTAGGTTGCTGTTTGTCGACCGACAGTTCTCAGAATAGACATTCGTCATGGCAGTTACTCTTAAGAACTTTGCACCTGCTGGTTTATTGCATTAACCTGCGACTAAGAACAGTTTATGATTTATGATTTAAAATCAGCTTGTACCCTCCCATTCATCGGTAAATGTGATGTGGCTCAGTGGTAAAGTACGCACCCGAGGTGCGATAGGTCGCAGGGTCGATTGACAGTGATGGACTTTGGGTTATTTTACCATCCAAACAAGTGCTCCACTACTGGTACATCAAAGGCTGTGGTATGTACTGTCCCTTCTCTCACAACATACCAAGTATTAAAAAATACATGTTGACACCTTATAACATTATACTGTTTGAAATGTGCTGAGGTGTCATTAAACAAATATTCCTTTCCTTGCCTCCACTTAATGATGACCAACTCTTAACGTGTAACATACCAAGACTGTACAATAAACGAGAAAACTCTGAATGTCTTTTATGCACGTGATTATGTTATGTTACTCAGGGTTGGAAGATTGTGGTCAAAACGAGTATAATACGTTTTGTCACAAGAGTGAATTTCGTGGGATAGATTTTGACCTAGGTTTGGTGTTCATAGAGTTTTCACCGATAATAATCACCGTCGTAGAGGACGGTCCTCATTTTGTAAATAGAATTTAGGTTCATTTTTAAAACATACATAGACATCATTGTACATATATTTATACATTGGGCCGAATTTACGAAGCCCGTTTTTCTTAAACGCAGGTGTTCAAGCATTGTAGTTACACGCGTGTGGGACATAAACAGGTGTTTAAGCATTGTAAATGAATGTAGTTACACACACACATACGGGCTGTGTAAATTCGGCCCATTATGTTCAGTTGTACAAAAGTTCATCATATTTTAAACTGACAATGACAGTGCAAGGTTTACCGAAATTATTTAAGGTGGTCAGCTAAGCTTATATCAAATAGAATTTGTTGAAGATGTATATATGGGCCACTGCATTGTTGTGATTTCTTTCTTTCTTTTTTTTTCTCTTCATGAAAAAAAACATATTACTCGAGATCCTTAACAAATTTCCAATCTGAAATGGTTACCTAACTTTGTTGTCTCGTACTTGTTTGAAGTAATGCAGGTGAGATATACATATTACTTGTCCGACGCAGGCAGCGACAACGTTGACATTTGCGTTAAAGTTTAACATTGAAGTTTTGCCTTTACATCAGTTTCTCACCAACTATAAGTCTTAGGTCAGTGAAACTTGGTTTATAGTTGCACCTGTGGACATTCATCACGGTGCACCAAAAACATTTCTGGTAGGCGAGACATTTAATTCTGTGGAATTCTTGTCGAGAAAAACACGTTCCTCAAGGTCCGTAACAAACTTCCAATCTCGAATGGTTACCCTGCCTTGGGTGTGCAGAAATGGGCAGACATTCACAGCCCTGTGGTCCGTGATTGTATCTTTCATTTGACGGGGCTGGACTTAGCGCAGTGGTAAAGCGCTTGCCTGATGTGCAGTTGATCAAGGATCGATCCCTGTCAGTGGACACATTGGACTATTTCTTGTTCCAGCCAGTGCACCACGACTGGTATGTTAAACGCTGAGGTATGTGCTATGCTTTCAGTGGGATGGCGCATATAAAATATCCCTTGCTTCTAATGGAATAAATATTGCAGGTTTTCTCTATAAGATTGTGTATCATAATTGCCCTGTGTTTGTCATCTAATATACGGGTGATTAATAAATCAATGTGCTCTAGTGGTGGCGTTCAGCAAAACAAACTTATATTTGTCTCTACAACTAACCACTAACCCACTGTCCTGGACCGACAGTCCAGATAGCTGACGCGTGTGCCCAGAACAGCATGCTTGAACATTAAACTGGATATAAGCCCAACAGACAGTTGAAATGAATAATGTAACAACTTGCAGTGAACGTGTATCAGTCCAGATAGGTCTGGTGTAAAAATAAAATAAAATTAAAAGCTAAGATTTTAATAATTGTTAAAATCAATCAGTTTTAAATGTAAGTTCAAGATTTCTTTATTTTATTTTTTATTGGCGGTTCATTTCTAGTAAAATATTCTTGACTGCCAAACACAAAATTTAGGATCTAACATGAATTTACAAATATTAACGTAGGTTACATCAGTGGCATGTTCCACAAACCAATGAAACCATATCTTTATTTAAGTGTTTGACAAATGTTTGAGAAAGACACAAGCCCTCGCAGAAGCATTGGCTAATGGCCTATGTATTACAGTGGATAATTTTCACTAGCCAGGACCGAGGGCTTGTGGATTTGTCAAACTATTTTTATTTTAATTGGTCATTAATGTAATTATAGTAAATAGTTTGTGTATGTATTGCAAATATTGTTTAAACCATTAACACATCGAAGTAAGAGTAAGGTTGTGCTCTCTCTCTCTCTCTCTCTCTCTCTCTCCCCCCCCCCCCCCCCCCCCCCCCCCCCCCACACGCCTTCCCTGATTTCACCAGTGGAATGTGTAAAGGCAGACCGAAATAAGTGTAAGATTATATACCCCCTTTACACCAGTGGGATATGTAGAAACGGACAGAATGAAGCTGGATGTACAGTGTTCAAGCTGACATTGTTGTAACCAAATTAGCACAAACATTCGTTTTAGTCCCCCGTCGGTCCAACCAGAGGGGACTATAGGTTTCATCTCCACCCTTCTGTCCATCCATCTGTCCGTCAGTCCTACATGTAGTTTTCCCCCGACATTTAACAGAAACAAAAAAATATATACAATGCCTCAAGATTTTCAGTTGAAATTTTGTGTATAGCTTTATCATTTACCAGTACAGATGAAGTTCGAGTTTCTTGGCGATTTAGCCATTTTTCACCAAGTTATGAACCTTGAAAGTAGGATATTTGAACATTTGTTTGGCCTGGTAGGGGACATGTATTGCTTTAGCAGTACTGTTGAAATGCCTGTTAAATATTAAATTGAATGTATAGTTCTTAACGTTTGCTAGTGATATGCCAAATACATGTCACGATAAGCAATTTGACCGCATCTTAAATTTGTGCGACATGATGCAGTGAGACTATGCAGTTTGCATGCATCACCATAGTAACGTGTGAATAATGTTGCTTTAGTTTGACGTATTGTTTTCCAAATATCCATAGCAAAAGTTGAGTAGTGTATTTAATTTATTTTATCCTGCAACCATTGTTTGTATTGACCGAATATGATGACTAATTAAAACAGTCGTAAACGTATACTAGCAGATTATGACTTGACGTCACTCATGTCACTGCAAAATCGCTCATTTGACCTCTAGGTCATCGTACAATGTAGCTGAAATAATAGCTTTTCTTCTTAATTTTTAGGGACTGCGGGGTAAAGTACAGTTTGTTTTGTTGTATGATACCACTAGAGCACATTGATTTTTTAATCATCGGCTATTGGATGTCTTAACATTTGGTCATTTTTACCTATAGTCTCAGAAAGAAAATCCGCTACATTTTTTAATTAGTAGCAAGGGATCTTTTATATGCACCATCCCACACAGGATAGCACATACCAGTCATGGTGCACTGGCCGGAATGAGCTGCAGGATAAAGATAATAAGTAGTTTATGACGTAGGATATCGGCTTTATCCTGTTCAGACCGAATGAGAAATTCCCATTCTTACCTTCACGAGATAAAGCCGATATCCTTCGTCATTAACTATACTGACGTCCAAAAGAAACCATACGAAGAAAAACTGATTTAATTTCCTTATAATTTGGATAATGGAAATACAATTGTGGTCAAATATCTGCATTTGTGGAATAACATTGTGTACCCGGCATGCCAAAACACACCTCATGAATATATGTGTTGAACATGCAACATATTTAAGTTTTTTCTTCAGTAGTCTCAGAATATTGGTATAGTTTCTTTTGGACGTCAGTATAGTTATTCTCTATTAATGCTGAGAAAACTGGATTGACAGTTGCAGCATACTATCTTGATTTGTTTGTATAATTACGAGACTGTGTGTTTAACAATGATGTTTATTTATTGATTTTCAACATATATATATACACACACATGTAAGTATGTGCTTATAACTGGATGATGATGAATAAAAAATGAACAAACTAAAAACGGTGTTGCATTAGTTTTACTATTTTATTGCATGTGAATACAAATTTAGATGTTTGGCACTATTTAATCAGCAGTTGTTATATGTCCAACCTATCTCATGGTCCATTCCTTGACGTGGTGGGCTAGCTTGCATGTCTCGATGACTTGGAGAGCTATGTCAGCTGGAGCATCAGCTCCTGGTAGGGTCACCCAACTATCTCATGGTCCATTCCTTGACGTGGTGGGCTAGCTTGCATGTCTCGATGACTTGGAGAGCTATGTCAGCTGGAGCATCAGCTCCTGGTAGGGTCACCCAAGCTGGACTGGTCAAAGGGTAGAGACTACACTAATATGGACCACACAGATAGAGGACATGAGTCAAGAAAGAACTGTCTAGGAGAAGCAAACTCCAAAATCAAGATGGGGCTTGAGAGGCTCAGAATCCTAGTAAGGAAATTGCTAGAAGGAAAACTCCAAATTCCAACCAACTCCACTGAAGTCCGAGAACAGAAGCTATGCATCAGCGTGGAAACCGAAAGGAAATGTCTGTACATGCACCAAGCTCTATGATTGTCATCATATGTCCAACAACAAAATAAAGGTAATACTAATATTCCTTTCTTGTCTCTCAATCAGCTCATCTGGTCTACAACCACTGAATTAAACATTCATGTTCAATATTTAAGGATTGTCTGATTTCTTTTACGTTCATCTGGGTATGAACGAAAAAAAAATCAACCACAAACTGTGAATCGGTGAAGCCGTTCTCACATAAGTTTGTGGATGATTTATGTTTGTTCATACCCAGATGAACGTAAAAGAAATTACAAACAATACTCATAATTAAATTTGAATCATCCATAAACAATAATGCTCATTAAGACAACTTGCCCATATATATATAATATAAAATGACATCATCATGACAACAATTATTAATTTAATTATTGTTTGAGATACAATAGCTGTGATGGCATAACAAAGACTAATCATTTTACAGTTTTTATTGCAGAAAATTATTATGTAAATAAATAAAGTACAGGAATATATAACACAAATATAATATTACATATAAAACTGGAATAGAATGGAATGCAGTAATGGAAAAATTCGGACGGACAACAATTCGGAGTAACTGATAAAACATTCACCTTTTATACATTTTTACCTTTAAACTTCAGTATTATTCAAGACTGGTCCAGTTAAACACTAGAAGCCAAACATGAAAAGTATTTATCTCCTACTTGTGAGTAACATCCCGATACAGTCGTGTGTACAGGGCCGTAGCTAGGATTTTTATTTTTTTTTTTGGGGGGGGGGGGGGCAAATGGGTAGTTAATACCGGTAGTCAAAACTCCTTAAACGGTTAAGAGAATTTTCTTTAAGTTTCTATGATTTTTTGCGGCCCTGTGCCACGAAACGATCTTAGCCCTAAGATTACCTTAAGCGCATAGCTACCTTATGCACTCAAGTTGATCTTAGGGCTAACATCGCTTCGTGGAACAGGGCCCTGGTGTATTAATAATTTAAGATAATCGACCGTGTTTTAGAAGCGTACATTTTATCTTGTTCACTTTTAAGCTTTAAACAAGTAAAGTTTGTTTTGTTTAACAACGCCACTGGAGCACATTGATTAATTAATCATTTGCTATTGGATGCGAAATATTTGGCAATTCTGACTTGGAGGAAACCCGCTACATTTTTCATAATGCAGCTAGGAATCTTTTACAGCTGGCTATACACTGATAGTGAAATATTTTGGTACCAGTATTTACGATGACTGTCATTTACATCTAATGGCCAACTGGTGTATTTTTCGTATTGGGATGTAATTAATAAATATAAATCATTAAATAAAGTTGTGATAATAACCTTTCATAAATTCAGCCTTTTTTTTTGCTTTTTTGCTTTTTTTTTGTAAAGATTTATTGAGAATCTTATTTTAACAAATAAAGTTGTGACACATACATAAAGTCCCATCTTTTTGTTTCAATATAGACACTGAACTTTGCTTTAAAGTTTCAGTGCATAAAAAGTTTCAGTGCATAAAAATGGACAAGTTTAGTTAATCTACAAACCTGCAACACACATTTCAAGATTTGGATAAGGCTACAACAGAGAAGCTAAAGTCTGTGAAGTCTATAAACAGGGAAATACTGTCAAAAATAACTTAGAGTGTGTCTTGTTAAACATTACTTCTTGGACGACATTTGGATATGGTTATAACAGAGACAAGCTAAAGTCTGTGATATTTAAACAGGGAAATACCATCAAAAATAACTAGAGCGTGTCTCATTAACCATTACTTCATAGACGACATTTGGATATGGTTATAACAGAGAGAAGCTAAAGTCTGTGATGTTTAAACAGGGAAATACCATCCAAAATAACTAGAGCGTGTCGCATTAACCATTACTTCATAGACGACATTTGGATATGGTTATAACAGAGAGAAGCTAAAGTCTGTGATGTTTAAACAGGGAAATACCATAAAAAATAACTAGAGCGTGTCTCGGTAACCATTACTTCTCAGACGAACGTGTTTTTTTTAAAACTAGGGTATGTCGCTTTAAACAATTGCATCAGCAACTTAATGTTTTAGCCCTGGATGTTCAAGGCCTCTGAAAGAAGTGAGAATGACAGGTTTGGTTACACAAGCCTAGTTCTGCGTAACCCAATATTAGCTAACACATCAACTTACAAGACTTCATACTCGTAGAACCTAGCCTCCAGTATCTTTCCTACAATCAAGCCCTATTAACACAGATTTACATATTTCAGTTATTTCCTAGTAATATGGATCTCTGGTTCAATCCCAGAGCTGGTTTATCCTAGTAGCATGTGCTATAGGCCCCACACTTCAGGGGGCACTGCGGTGATGTGAAATTCTTTTTTTCTCCAGGTCATTTTTCCCCTCTCCCTGAGGGGGTTGCAAAATATATATCATTGGTAGGGGGCCCTGCTGTTATTTGTGCTACAGGCCCTGCGGATCCTTAAACCGGCTCTGCACAGTCCAGTACATGCAAGGCACCTTCAGGATGACATGATTGCATCGCTAACTAGATTGGTTTTTTAACCTAATGTTTTATGAATATGACGTGATAAAACGACGATGATACCAGTCAAAAAGTTCCTGAGTTCTCAGCCTTCTGGAAATGCCATTGGTTTGCATTCTGCACTGGTTATATGTATTAAGTCGTAAGTTGTACATTCAATGATTTACATGAAATACATGAAAGCAATTCTGATGATACTGTAGCACACATCTGGCCATTAACGTGTTTTAATATGAATACTACCTCCATTGGTGATGTATCTGCTTTTCCAACAACCAAATTGTCGGGTTGACCATTGCATTCTCCAACAAAGCAGAACTAATCTATAAGGCAAAATAAACTAGTTTATCATCCATAAAAGACTTTTGTAGAAGATATAGCTAGCACTATAATTTGCTATATCTCTTGCAATATTCTCTTAGGAGATATCACATCTTTTTGTTACGTCACTATGTATGTTTCAGCGCTAAACCTATCATTAGTGACGTCACACCACTGTCATTCTGCTAGTTAAAGAGTCTACTGCTGTCAAATATAGTGACATTCAACCCACATTACTGCTATTGTTTACAATTGTTGCAAATGAAAAGAATGATAATGGATGATAAAAAGAATACCTCCTCGTGTCTTGTGATATCATAATTTACCAGTACTCGATAAAAGTATAAAAATCCTCAGCAAGCCTCGGATTTCATACTTTTATTAATTTGTGCTGATAAATTATGATATCACAAGACACTCGGGGAGTATCCTGTATTTACTTACAAGTAAATCATTTCATTTTGCGTAATCTGTTGCAAGTAATATTTGTTTTTGCTACCAACTAGTTTTACTTGGTTTAAACTAAATGTGCCTGTGTGTTTGTTAAAATAGTACATCTGTATGTATATATATATTTTTTGATTGTGTGTGTGTGTGTGTGTGTGTGTGTGTGTGTGTGTGCATGCGCACTGTGTACCACTATGTTTCTGTATGTAATGAATTCAGGGCCCCAATCCTGACATTACAGATGTGTTCTGGGACAATAAATAATTGTTTTTAAAAAATGTTTTTGCGTCATCCACAACTTGTTTACACAAATGTTCAATTTTTAGAATGCTGTTGCCATGACATTAAAAGTCTCAGTCTCAGTCTTGAGTTTATAAGCACAGTGCCAGGTGTTTGACCCAGAATCACTCTCCTTGTTCTACTTCTCTCACGTCAGATGTCCTGTAGCTTTCAGAATTTCTGCAGCGACACTAGACAGAGCCACATCAGCATGGGAACTAGAAACATGAGATAAAATACATTAATTATAGTACTCTGTGTTCACAGGATAAAATGAAATAACTTGTAACTACCAACAAAAATATATTTGGATGTGCCAAGGATAATTAAAGAAATAAAAACTAATATATTGACATTAAAGTAATCAGTACTTAACAGTGGGCTGAGACCTGTGTTTAGTAGCATCCGGTACCACCGGAAATGAATGTAAAAATGCCACGTGTGGTTGCTAAAGGCCAAGTAATTGGGCACCATGTTTTAACACACCTACGAGTTGTCTTCTAATTGAGAAAAAAGAAAGAAATGTTTTATTTGATGACGCACTCAACATATTTTATTTATGGTTATGTGGCATCGGACATACGGTTAAGGACCACACAGATATTGAGAGAGAAAAACCTGTGATGGTTTTGGCTAACATACCTGGCCGTGTGGACTAGTGACTTGATCGTTTGTGCCAGGATGTCGCCATGGTTCCTCATTGAGTCGGCATGATGTTTCTCAGTACTCACCTGCAAGATAAAATATTAACAATAGAGTGAGTGAGCGAGCGAGAGAATCAGTGCAAATGGTTGGTTTGGTGAGTGAGTGAGTGAGTGAGTGAGCGAGCGAGAGAATCAGTGCAAATGGTTGGTTGAGTGAGTGAGTGAGTGAGTGAGTGAGTGAGTGAGTGAGCGAGCGAGCGAGAGAATCAGTGCAAATGGTTGGTTTGGTGAGTGAGTGAGTGAGTGAGTGAGTGAGCAGGGCTATCTCTGGCACTTGCCAAATTCGCCAATTGTGAATTGCAAAAACAATTGGCCAATTAACGAAATAATTTTATGAAATAATTGATATTTTGTTAGAAAATATCTGGGTTTGTACAATTTTGCTATATTTTGGAACATTTTTTTCTGCTGGCCCAGAACTAGCCCTGGTGAGTGAGGGGATGGGTGGGTGAATTTGTTATGGAGTCATAGGCGTACGGGCTCCCATTTTTGTAGGGGGGCAGGCTGGCTTTTGCCCAAATTAAATGAAAATTGCCGAATCTGGATAACAACATTTAATCATTTAATAGCATTACTGCGAGACAGCTATACTGGCCTGCAAATGAATTACTACACATTTTTACATTTTACATTGATTAATTAATCATTGGTTATTGGATGTCAAACATTTGGTAGGGCTTCTAGAAAGTTTATCAAATCCACTAGCCATGGGATCAGTGCTTTTAAAAATGTACTAGCCACAATTACAAATTCACTAGCCCTGCTTTACTTTAGTTAATACAGTTTTACCAAATAATAGTAATAATCAGATATGTCACCTAAAGAGGGATGTAGAGCTTAAAACCACTAACATTAAGAGGTGGGATAGGGGCAGGATATTCATATTTACAAAATAGACTTAACTGCAATATTGGACCTTAAAACAATTCACTAGCCATCGGGCATGGCAATAATAGTTATTTACTAGCCCAACATTGAATATCACTAGCTACGGGAGTGGGGTTACCATGATCTAGAAGCCCTGCATTTGGTAATATTTGACTCGTAGTCATCCGAGGAAACCCGCTAATGCAGTAAGGGATGTTATATATGCACATTCCCACAGACAGGAAAGCACATACCATGTGGGTTAATGAGTGAGTGAGTAAGTAAGTATATTTAATAAAAAAAAATTAACAATATTTATTCAATAAATGAAATGTACAAGTTTTAGCAAAAGGATGGTATGTAAATGAATGAGTACAACTGTTTTTGGAGGGGGGGGGGGGGCGGGGGGTTGGGTTGTTTTTTAAATTGCGATACATAATACAAATATCTGCCATCTTTTTGTAATAAAATAATTTATCCTATAACTTGCCCATGATATCCATGTGCAAATTTAGTTGTTGATGGGTCATTTGTTTACAAGCCAACAATTAAGACCTGACCTGGTGCTTATAAAAGTTTTAAAGTCTAGACTTGAGACTAATAGAGTCTGAGACAGTAATGTCATTACAATGCCATACAAATTGTATGTGTGTGACGTCATTAGAGACTGAGTCTGGACTGTAAAAGTTTTATAAGCACGGTCCCTGTATACCTGAGCATAATGTTTCCATAAGATTTAGTTAAAATGTGTGATGTCAGACTAATTTGTGCTAATCGTGATGATGTCATATTACCGATTTACTACTGTGATTTGCTAAATGTTGAAAGAAAATGTTATTTTAGAAGTGTTATAGGATAAATATAATTTGCTACTCATGTTTACTCGTCTAATTAATTGGTATTTGTTTCGGTAGGGCCAGGGTTCATACAGAAAGTGTGAAATCAAATTCAAGAATATTCAAGAACATTTGCGGGGGGGAATAGAACTTTTTCAAGAACATTTTAGGAGTGTATGTACAATAACAAAATTCAAACATGTCAGGTGCAAGCATAAAGCATACTTCCCAGCATTCACAAAAATAAAAAGCAAACACGGCCCTAATTGGTCATTCGCTCTTGAACGAACCAATAGAAATCATTGTAGCATTAGCCTATACCATCTACTGAATCAAACTACCACTAATTCATCAATTGCCGGATCTCCGCTATTTTGTTTGACACAATTTCGCCTAATTTTTCATACAAAAATTAGTAATAATTGTTTGACAAAATGCCAATAAATATTATCCCGTCATACAAATTGTTAGTTACGTGCATGAAAATTTGTGAAAATCAGATTCAAGAACATTCAAGAACATCGAGTCAAATTCAAGAACATTCGAAACTTTCGGTGCCCTGTGCGAACCCTGGGTAGGGCCTCGACAAATACCGATTAGCGTAGACTCGGTTGATATTTTCCATATTAAAAACACCCGTGACTAATCTTCTGTATAAAAAAGAGAAATTTCATCTTACCAATCTTTTGATAATGCGAAGAAGAACTTTTTGTTTCTTAGCTTCTGATTTCTTCAAGGCTTTGCTGTAGTATTCCTGAAAAGGCGTTACATTGAAACAATATTTAAACACCATGATATCATAAAATGCAGATATTTATACTTGTGCAATAAATAGGAAGCGAAAACAACGTACACGTATGTGAAGTTCTGTACATGTATAATATTTAAAGTTGGAAAACAACGTACACGTATGTGAAGTTCTGTACATGTATAATATTTAAAGTTGGAAAGCAACGTACACGTATGTGAAGTTCTGTACATGTATAATATTTAAAGTTGGAAAGCAACGTACACGTATGTGAAGTTCTGTACATGTATAATATTTAAAGTTGGAAAGCAACGTACACGTATGTGAAGTTCTGTGCATGTATAATATTTAAAGTTGGAAAGCAACGTACACGTATGTGAAGTTCTGTGCATGTATAATATTTAAAGTTGGAAAGCAACGTACACGTATGTGAAGTTCTGTGCATGTATAATATTTAAAGTTGGAAAGCAACGTACACGTATGTGAAGTTCTGTGCATGTATAATATTTAAAGTTGGAAAACAACGTACACGTATGTGAAGTTCTGTACATGTATAATATTTAAAGTTGGAAAGCAACGTACACGTATGTGAAGTTCTGTGCATGTATAATATTTAAAGTTGGAAAGCAACGTACACGTATGTGAAGTTCTGTGCATGTATAATATTTAAAGTTGGAAAGCAACGTACACGTATGTGAAGTTCTGTGCATGTATAATATTTAAAGTTGGAAAGCAACGTACACGTATGTGAAGTTCTGTGCATGTATAATATTTAAAGTTGGAAAGCAACGTACACGTATGTGAAGTTCTGTGCATGTATAATATTTAAAGTTGGAAAGCAACGTACACGTATGTGAAGTTCTGTACATGTATAATATTTAAAGTTGGAAAGCAACGTACACGTATGTGAAGTTCTGTGCATGTATAATATTTAAAGTTGGAAAGCAACGTACACGTATGTGAAGTTCTGTGCATGTATAATATTTAAAGTTGGAAAGCAACGTACACGTATGTGAAGTTCTGTGCATGTATAATATTTAAAGTTGGAAAGCAACGTACACGTATGTGAAGTTCTGTGCATGTATAATATTTAAAGTTGGAAAGCAACGTACACGTATGTGAAGTTCTGTACATGTATAATATTTAAAGTTGGAAAGCAACGTACACGTATGTGAAGTTCTGTACATGTATAATATTTAAAGTTGGAAAACAACGTACACGTATGTGAAGTTCTGTGCATGTATAATATTTAAAGTTGGAAAGCAACGTACACGTATGTGAAGTTCTGTACATGTATAATATTTAAAGTTGGAAAGCAACGTACACGTATGTGAAGTTCTGTGCATGTATAATATTTAAAGTTGGAAAGCAACGTACACGTATGTGAAGTTCTGTACATGTATAATATTTAAAGTTGGAAAGCAACGTACACGTATGTGAAGTTCTGTGCATGTATAATATTTAAAGTTGGAAAGCAACGTACACGTATGTGAAGTTCTGTACATGTATAATATTTAAAGTTGGAAAGCAACGTACACGTATGTGAAGTTCTGTGCATGTATAATATTTAAAGTTGGAAAGCAACGTACACGTATGTGAAGTTCTGTGCATGTATAATATTTAAAGTTGGAAAGCAACGTACACGTATGTGAAGTTCTGTGCATGTATAATATTTAAAGTTGGAAAACAACGTACACGTATGTGAAGTTCTGTACATGTATAATATTTAAAGTTGGAAAGCAACGTACACGTATGTGAAGTTCTGTGCATGTATAATATTTAAAGTTGGAAAGCAACGTACACGTATGTGAAGTTCTGTGCATGTATAATATTTAAAGTTGGAAAACAACGTACACGTATGTGAAGTTCTGTGCATGTATAATATTTAAAGTTGGAAAGCAACGTACACGTATGTGAAGTTCTGTGCATGTATAATATTTAAAGTTGGAAAGCAACGTACACGTATGTGAAGTTCTGTACATGTATAATATTTAAAGTTGGAAAGCAACGTACACGTATGTGAAGTTCTGTACATGTATAATATTTAAAGTTGGAAAGCAACGTACACGTATGTGAAGTTCTGTGCATGTATAATATTTAAAGTTGGAAAACAACGTACACGTATGTGAAGTTCTGTGCATGTATAATATTTAAAGTTGGAAAACAACGTACACGTATGTGAAGTTCTGTGCATGTATAATATTTAAAGTTGGAAAGCAACGTACACGTATGTGAAGTTCTGTGCATGTATAATATTTAAAGTTGGAAAGCAACGTACACGTATGTGAAGTTCTGTACATGTATAATATTTAAAGTTGGAAAGCAACGTACACGTATGTGAAGTTCTGTGCATGTATAATATTTAAAGTTGGAAAGCAACGTACACGTATGTGAAGTTCTGTACATGTATAATATTTAAAGTTGGAAAGCAACGTACACGTATGTGAAGTTCTGTGCATGTATAATATTTAAAGTTGGAAAACAACGTACACGTATGTGAAGTTCTGTGCATGTATAATATTTAAAGTTGGAAAACAACGTACACGTATGTGAAGTTCTGTGCATGTATAATATTTAAAGTTGGAAAACAACGTACACGTATGTGAAGTTCTGTGCATGTATAATATTTAAAGTTGGAAAACAACGTACACGTATGAGAAGTTCTGTGCATGTATAATATTTAAAGTTGGAAAACAACGTACACGTATGTGAAGTTCTGTGCATGTATAATATTTAAAGTTGGAAAACAACGTACACGTATGTGAAGTTCTGTGCATGTATAATATTTAAAGTTGGAAAACAACGTACACGTATGTGAAGTTCTGTGCATGTATAATATTTAAAGTTGGAAAGCAAAAGGCTGCTTTTGAACCTGATTATGAGAAAGCACTGTTTATTTTGAATGGCAATTAATTGTCTCTTGCTCTCTGTCAATCGTAAAAGTGATGTAATATAGATATTTTGCGACTCCATTTTATAACCTTATGTTTCTGACCTGAAGTCTGGGAGTAGTGGAAGCATGGATTCCTGTTCAATTTGCAGCCAGATACAAATATCAAAGTTTAAAGTTTGTTTTGTTTACCGACTCTATTAGAGCACACTGATTTATTAATTATCGGCTATTGGAAGAAGAAATGTTTTATTTAACGACGCACTCAACATATTTTATTTACAATTATATGGCGTCAGATTTATGGTTATGGTTGAGGACCACACAGATATTGAGACGGAACCTGCTGTCGCCACTTCATGGGCTACTCTTTTCGATTAGCAGCATGGGATCTTTTATATGCACCATCCCAGAGACAGGATAGCACATACCACGGCCTTTGATATACCAGTCATGGTGCACTGGCTGTGACAAGAAATAGCCCAATGGGCCGACTGACGGGGATCGATCCTAAACCAACCACGCATCAATCAAGAGCTTTACCACTGGGCTACGTCTCACCACTCGTGGCTATTGGATGTCAAACATAAGGTCATTATGACACAGTCCTATAAAGGAAACCTGCTACATTATTGTGTTTTTTTTATTAGTAGCAAGGGACCTTTTATATACAACATCCCACAGACAGGATAGTACATACCACGGCCTCTGATATACCAGTCGTGGTGCACTGGCTGGAACGAGAAAATAACCCAAAGGGCCCACCGATGGGGATCGATCCTAGACCGACTGGGAATCAAGAGATAGCTTTACCACGGGGCTACATCCTGCCCTAAAAGTATCAAAGAGGCCCCAAAAGTATCAAAGAGGCCCCAAAAGTATCAAAGAGGCCCCAAAAGTATCAAAGAGGCCCCTAAAATGAGCCCTATCCCCGAGGTGTGTTACCAAGCATGCATACTTAACACACCATGTTTTCTTCTGATAACGCGTCTCGGTTTTCCCCTCCAAACAGCTGTACTATCAGAGACAGGCACTTTGTCGACAAGTCTTGAATATCCGTGTCCTCGTAACAAAGCTACAAGACAAAAAAAAAAAAAAATAAAGAGATGAAGAAAACTTGGATCATGTGACCGAAAACACGGTGACATTTGGCATGTTCAGAATGCTGAGCCTGTGCAATCAATCTCTCACTAAACTCTCACAACTTTGCGATCTCGCAGTGCAATGCTAAAAAGACTTACAAAGAGGATACTTTGTTGTCTAGCAGAGCCTAAGAGAGCTTTGTGAATTAGGACCCATATCTCTATAGAAGACAGATCTCGCAGTGTAATGCTAAAAGACTTACAAAGAGGATACTTTGTTGTCTAGCAGAGCCTAAGAGAGCTTTGTGAATTAGGCCCCCGACTGGTACCATTATCTTCTACCAGATCACAATGTTAGATGAAAAAACCGGGTCCATACTTTCAAAGCAGTCTTAGTGCTACAAAATGTGACTAACAATCATAAACTATAAGATATCACTACGGTGTGTGCTGTTGTGTCGTCACAGCCTACGACAGATTTACGATTTCGTAGCATTAAGATAAATTTGAAAATCCCTACCCTGTCTAGCGAGGTACACAGTGCCGGATTTATAAGGGGGCAAAGGGGGCAATTGCCTCGGGCTTCCCTGCCAGAGAGGCCCCCCAGACTAAGGACTTCCTTTATAAAAAAAAAAGTAATAGTTATAAAATTAGTTCAGTTTTTTTATTTGTCATGTAATTTAATTTCTATGTTGAATGGCTTCCGAACCTGAAGTGCCTCGGGCCTCCCAAGGTCTACATCCGGCCCTGGAGGTACCGCAATCGCTTACCCGCTTAAACATGCTTCAATACTCATTGTAAGATTTTAGCCATTTCATTGCCTGTTTAAGCCAGTTTTTGGGATTATTGGTAACATGCCATAGGTCTGTAATCAGGTTATGTATGAATACACAAGAGTACCGGTGAGGTACATGATACGCCCATCAGGAGTTTGATGGAAAATCATATGATGTTTAGAATATAGACAAATTATTTGATTTATTTGTATCACAGAGACCTAGTAATTGTATGTGACACACCACCATCCCAAGTTGTTCCTGCATTTGAGGTTTCATGGTCCTGTATGCATCTGGATGCAAGATATGGTCTGGAGAAGGATTTATACTGTTATGTGCAGTAGACCGTGAAAAGTAGGTCACAGTGACCTAGAAATAGTATGCGACAAACTGCTATCCCAAGTTGTTCCTACACCTCCCAAATGTAAAAACAACAATTACTATATTAAAACACCAAATCATAGTTTAAAACATTCATACAAACATTTCTTTCCTTTCTACCCACTTACCAGATGCGTCAAGAGACTGGTGAGATCAGTCAGTGGTTTGTTGACTAGTAACAGCTGTTCAGCCACCTCCGCGTCATGTCCGCTCCCCTCGACTCCCGACTTCTTCGCCTGTAGAGCCTTGCGTACGACCTCCGACACCTGCTTGAAGAGACTCTGTAGACAATCCAGCAGCGTCTGTAGCATCGTGTTGGCTGTCTTGACGTCACGGCAACTGTCCTCGCCTTCCAGACACACAGCCGAAACCTCGAAGAACAGTGTCGATAGGTAGTCAATCAGACCTGGGAAAAAATAATAATACATAAAACAATTACAGTGTAACTCCTCTAAACCGGACGCCCCCCTAATCAAGACAAATGTCCAGTTTTTAGAGGGGTCTGGTTTAGAGAAGTTAAGTTCTGTTTTGGTTTTTAAAAAGGGACTCTGTAAAACATCTGGTTTTGAGGGAATTCCAGTTTACAGAGGGTCTGGTTTTGAGAGGTTTCACTGTATATATTATATATAAATATTTTACTAAGTTTGGTGGCCTAGTAGTTTAGCCATCAGGGCTGACTCTTCAAAGAATAGTGTTGATAGGTAGTCTATCAGACCTTTGAGAACTCATACATAAAATAATTATACATAATTATACATGAATAAGAATAATAGGTAGTCAATTAGACCTGTCAAAAAGAATGGAAAACATTTATAATTGAAGTAAATCATGAAAAAATAAAATTTAAAAGTTTGTTTTGTTTAAAAACAACACTAGAACACATTGATTTGTTAATCATCGGCTACTGGATATCAAACGTTTGGTCATTTTGACATATACTCTGAGAGAGAAAACCCGCTGCAGTTTTCCATTAGTGGTAAGGGATGTTTTATAAAGTTTAAACTTTGTTTTGTTTAACGACACCACTAAAACACACTGATTTATTAATCATCGGCTATTGGATGTCAAATATTTGGTAATTTTGACATATAGTCCTAGAGAGGAAACTCACTACATTTTTCCATTAGTAGCATGGTTGTTTTATATGCACCATACCACAGATAGGATAGCACATACCATAGCTTTTGATACACCAGTCGTGGTGCACTGGCTGGAATGAGAAACAGCCCAATGGGCACACTGACCCAGACTGACCGCGCATCAAGCGAGCACTTTTAAATCATAAAAACAATGCATCAAGATATTGCATTGCTCAAATATTACAAAACTTATTTTTAATTAATGCATCTGGTAAATACATAACAAAAGTTGGCACCAATTTTAAATGGGCCAAATCTAGTTAAGTTAGAATTTTTCTTTCTAATTTTCATTATTATTCATACTTACCTAGTACTAGCACAACAACTAAGCTATACAACCTGAGTCATCTTCTCCACTGCAGAATTGTCTTCCCTTGCCGGATGTATATTCATATCCGCACATAGGCAAACCATAGTCCTCGATTCAAAGTCCGTAATGACCAAATCCAGGGAAGACCTCCTAGGGGCAGGTGGGAGGTTACCGAAACATTGGCAGAGCTTGTTAAAAGTACGTCCACAATGGAGGACTGCAGACTCAGGTTGTATAGCATAGTTGTTGTGCTAGCACAGTAAGTTGAATAAGAATGAGCTTACCCTGATCATACAGTTCTTGCATGTTTGTCTCTCTGTGACTGACCAGACAGTTCAAAATACCCACAATGCACTGCATGGCACCACTTGTGGGGTTGTTCTGATGATCCTGAAGAATTAAAAAAATATTATATATTGTTTGTTGTATAACAATGTACAACCATTATTTGTTAATGTCAATTCTTTCTTCTTTTAGGAAGGGGGAAATTCTGAAAATGTTATGCATGTTGAAATGTTGGGGGTTAATGTGACCTACGTTTCAAAGAACAAGAACAGAAATCTGAAACATTTTATTTTAGATCTAGACAAATGGTTGTTCATAGCTGTGGTATTTTTAAAGGGATGCTTGTGGTATTTGAAGTTATGTTTCATTTTGGGGTGGCGTTTGATGAGGAAGACATATTTTTTTAAAGTTTAAAAATTAGGTGGAATTGGTGGTGAGGGGGAGGGAAGACAGACATATTTTTTAAGGCTTATTTAGGGTGGTGATGATTGTGAAAGGAATTTTTAAGGGGTAGTCAATGTATTCATAAGAAATTCATTGAAAAATAAAAGTATCACTTTACTAACGAGCAGAACTTGGAAGACAACTTGAACGAGCCCCTGTCGTTCAAACTGTGCGATGAAGGCCGGGTTCTGTTCCAGTATGGCCAGAAGAAGTTTCAGCCCGTAACTCGGCAGTGGGTCCTGGTCAAGAAGAATCTGTTCATACCTGAACAAATTAAAAAAAAAATTGGTTTATCAAAACCACCGATTCATTAAAGAGACAGACCCTAGTTTCAGCCCATGAAAATACACACTATGTTTAGTTAATCTACAAACTTGTAACATATTTGGATAAAGTTACAATTGAGTGAAACATGAGTCTGTGACTTTGAAATGGTGAAATACCCTCTAAAAATAGACTATAACTTGACTCCATAACTGTTACTTCTCAGACGCACATGCATTTTAAAAAATATGAGACATGCATTTTGTGATATTAAAAACACCAGGATTAAGAAAAACACTTCAAATGTACAGAAATGTATAATATAAACAAGAAAATCTAAGTAAAGTATGATTTCAGTTATCAAAAACGGCTCTAATAGTAAAAACTATGCCTTAGTGTTTAAAAACTAGGGTATGTCCCTTTAATCATCGGCTGCTGGATGTCAAACATTGGGTTGTTGTGACACATACATGTAGGAAACCGGCTACATTTTCATTAGCCAGCCGCATGGTTAAATACACTTTGGCACAGACAGGAGAGCACATACCACAGCCTTTGATATACCAGTCATGGGGGCACTGGCTGGGACGTGAAACAATTATCATTACAGCACGCTGATTCATTATCAGCTATTGGATGTCAAACATTTGACAATCTTGCCATAGTCTTCGAGAGGAAACCTGCTACATTTTTCCATTAATAGCTAGGGATTTTTTATATGCACCATCCCACAGACAGGATAGCACATACCACAGCCTTTGATATACCAGTCGTGGTACATTGGCTGTGACAAGAAATAGCCCAATGGGCCCACCGACAGGGATCGATCCCAGACCGACTGCACTGGGCTACATCCCGCCTTGGCAAATCATGGAACCTAAAGTCCATTACCCATTATCATGGAACCTAAAGTCCATTACCCATTATCATATGTAACATAATCCACCTTTATCATGATTATGGACAAACAGATTTTCATGGTCATGGAATTAAAGGGACACACCCTAGTTTTTAAACACTAAGGCATATTTTTTAAAATTATTATAGCCATTTTTTATAACAAAAATCATACTTTACTTAGATTTTATGGTTTAGATTATCCATTTCCGAACATTAGAAGTGTTTTTGGTCATCCTGGTGTTTTTAATATAACAAAATGCATTTATCATATTTTAAAAAACGCACATGCGTCTGAGAAGTAACAGTTATGGAGTCGAGTGTTCGTCTTATTTTTAGAGGGTATTTCACCATTTCAAAGTCACAGACTCATGTTTTACCCAATTGTAACTTTATCCAAATATTTTACAGGTTTGTAGATTAATTCAACTTTGTGTGCATTTTCATGTGCTGAAACTAGGGTATGTCCCTTTAAAAAGATATTCCATACAATTTGTAATCTTCTGACTTGAGGAAGATGATCATAAAGACTGCAATGATGACAATGTTGTTTGTGAATATGATGTTGATGAAAATAATGACGACTGGTGATGATAATGAATAATACAAATAATAAGACAAAGATGAAGAAAGTTAAAAAGTTGGGGGGTTTTGTTTAACAACACCACTAGAGTACACTGATTTACTGCCCATGGCAATCTGCAATGCCGTGAAGATTGCTGCGGAGTTTTTAATTCTCCACGGCACTTTTTTGCCTTCGACTATATTCAGTTTTTTTTTTTCTTCAAATGTCAGGGTTTTTTGCCGTGGATATTTTCTTAATTGCAGGGGTTGTTAATCATTGGCTGTTGGATGTCAAACATTTGGTAATTCAGACATAGTATTCTGTCCCGGACCAGACCACTGGTTATCCAGAGGTCGGGACCGGGATGGACATACCCGAAACCTTAGTGGTATAGGGTCATGTTAAAAAGGTTCTCTCTCTCTCAGACATAGTCATATTAGTTGCAAGGTATCGTTTATATGCACTATCCCACAAACAGGATAGTACATACCACAGCCTTTGATATACCAGTTGTGCACTGGCTGGAATGAGAAATAACCCAATGGGCCCACTGACGGTGATCAATCCCAGACCAACTGCACATTAGGTGAGTGCCCTACCATGTGGCTATGTCCTGCTCCAAGAGGATATAATGCTGATAATAGTCCAGGCAATATTTTGTTCAGTATTGCACCATGATTCACTACGCAAGTTTCAGAGATCGCTACACCAGTTTAAAATATTAAACAGTAGTTGCTAAAGAGTTTTCAATTGACTAGAAATATTGCTAGTCAGTATTATTATTATTTAAATCCTCTTGTCTCCAGCAACAGATGTAATATATAGTAATTTAATCAAACATCAACTTTCCACAGTATCACAGAACATTAATAAACTATATACAATTGTTATCAAGTTATGTTGCATGCTGGTGTATGTGTGTGTATGTGCGTGTATGCTTTTTTAATGTTAAAACTGTCTTGCTGTCCTGTTTTACTTCATATATATATATATCTGTGTCTCTCTCTCGCTCTCGCTCTCGCTCTCTCTCTCTCGCTCTCTCTCACTTCTATCTCTCCCTCCCTCTTTCCATGGAAAAAAAGTACAATCAATCTGAACAAATTTACTCTTAACAATACTCTTTATGTATTATATATATATATTTAATGTTTTTTATGTTCAACATTATCTGTAAGATAGTGAATCAGAGCCCCATCCCTGACACTATCGACATTTCTGGGCCAATAATAAAAACCTTAAATATTGCTAATCAAGATTTTTAAAACAAAATGTTCCCTGTAGTCATACTGATAAACTAATGAAGAATCTCACAGTGGTAGGAGATGTTCCGCGATGATCTTGTGAAGCTGTGCGATGCTCACGGTTGAGTCCGACGCCCCGTACTGGTCACCTGACAGATACACGGATGCGATCTGAGAGAACAGACGCAGAGACGACGCTTTCATGTCCACTGCAATAAACCACAATATATGTTAATAAAACAAAACAGTCAAACAAATTCAGGAAAATTTTATAATTAATAGTTGTTGGCGTTTTTTTTAATTTAACAAGCATTCTGTGAGTATTGCTAAAGCAGTACATATCCTTTACCAGGACCAATAAAGTTTTGGTCCTCCTAACTTCAAGGGCCATAACTCTGTCAAAAATGGGCCAATCTTCATATCTCCAAAGATCAAGGGCCATAACTGTCAAAAATGGGCCAATCTTCATATCTCCAAAGATCAAGGGCCATAACTCTGTCAAAAATGGGCCAATCTTCATATCTCCTAAGATCAACGAACATAACTGTCAAAAATGGGCCAATCTTCATATCTCCTAAGATCAACGACCATAACTGTCAAAAATGGTTCAATCTTTATCTCCTAAGATCAAGGGCCATAACTCTGTCAAAAAGGGGCCAATCCCAAGTCAAACTTGATCTGTAACTCTACAGGGGTCGAAATTGACTGAAATTCCTGCCGGATATTTGGTCTGCATGCTACAAATTCAGCAGGATCGAATCAAAACTAGCTAGACCAAACGTGATCATAAGGTATAAAGCTCTCATGGCCCGTGGTGATGTTGACCAGCTAAAAATGGTCAGAACGGCAGCTTTTCGACTAACCACTCTATTTGAGAAAGCTAAACACAAAATTTCAGCACAATATCTTGAGTCACTGCAAAAAAAGTTGTCTGGAAAACTATATGTGAGACAGAAGGACAGACAGATAGACAGAAAGAAGTTTGTTTTGTTTTTCGACACCACTAGAGCACAATGATTTATTAATCATCAGCTATTGGATGTCAAACATTTGGTCAGAAAGGAAACCCGCTACATTTTTCATTAGTAGCAAGCGTTCTTTTATATGCAATATCCCACAGACAGGATAGCACATACATACCACGGCCTTTGATATACCAGTCGTGGTGCACTGGCTGGAATGAGGAATAGCCCAATGGGCCCACCGACAGGGATCGATCTCAAACCGACCGTACATCAAGAGAGCACTTTACCATACCACTGGGCAAAGTCCTGCCCCAACAGACAGAAAGATGCAGATGAAATCCATAATTGATTGAACAGGTAGCGGACTAATAATTGGATTTTGATGAAGAAAGATACAAATAGTGCGGTTGGTTTTGAGCCGTCACGTTTAAGGCTCATGCATGTAGGTACTTGTTTCCTAATCCTGATGTAAGTATGCGAGTGTGGTATATTTATAACAAATCAAATAACCCGGGCTTCTACAATTTTTACAAAATCCACTAGCCATGGGATACATGTAAGTGATGGTGTGTTTTTTATTTACTAGCCACGATTAAAACTTCACTAGCCCTACTTTACTTAATACAATTTTACTCATAGTAATAATTGGATATGTTACCTAAAGAGGAAGATAGAGATTTAAAACATTAAGATTGGGCGGTGGTGGTGTGGACAGGATATTCAAATTTACTAAATATACTTAAATGCAGTATTTGACAAGTTTTTTTTTCATTTTTCACTAGCCGTTGGGCATGGTAATAGTAGTTATTTACTAGCCCAACACTGAATATCACTCGCGAAGGGAGTGTGGCTACCATAATCTAGAAGCCATGAAATAACTATTCAAGTCGATGTAAACTGCACACTGTCAGTAAAATTACAATTATGAAAAACACAAAATTACATACTTGTTAAAATTACTAATTTTTACTAAATAATTAGCAAGTTAGTTTTCAAACATGACTGACCAACCAATAAAAACAAGTGAGCGAATAAAATGACAAAACATCATAAGTAGTATTCTTGCTCACTGGACAGGGTTATCCAGCATTTGCACGATGCTAGATAAATCTGTCTGACCCTAGGCCTAGATAAATCTGTCTGACCCTAGGCCTAGATAAATCTGTCTGACCCTAGGCCTAGATAAATCTGTCTGACCCGAGGGCTAGATAAATCTGTCTGACCCTAGGCCTAGATAAATCTGTCTGACCCTAGGCCTAGATAAATCTGTCTGACCCGAGGGCTAGACGATTTCTACATACACCATGATGTCATAACGCATATTTTACGACGACTGACATCATAACTCATGTTTTTCAGAATTCTGTTTGTCATTTAACGTTGTATCATTGTTTTTAAAATATTTAAACAAATTAATATTTTCAACCTTATATTTATTGGTAAGTTGTTACCGTAATTTCCTGCGTATTGCCTGCGGGCTATGTGATTTAAAACATCAAAAAATGCCTCCTGTGGACTATCTGGCGGTGTGGACTATGTGATCATTATTCGTTTTATTTTGTTAATAAACATGCGGGCTGATAAAACAAAATCATAAAAGTAAATAATAGTACCGGTATGCAAAAATTTATTTTAAACACAATTAACGGTGTTAAACATAAAACACAGTGACAGTTCAGTCCCATCCGTCGAATTCGGAGTCTTCCGATTCACTATCGAAAAGCTGCAACTGAGTTTCTTCTAAGCGACCTGCTATGGTGGACAGGGGGATATCGTCATCACTGCTGTCACTATCACAAGGTTCTGATGCTTCTAATACTCCAGCTTTATGGAATGCTTTAATAATTATCTTTCTATCAACAGACTCCCATGCCTTCAGCACCCAATTCACAACTTCGACATAAGAAGCTCTGCGCATGCATCCCGTTTTTGTGTACGTGTGCAGTCCTTCAGACATCCAAGCTTCCCATTGCTCTCGTACTTTAACCTTGAATACATGGTTCACCGTCAAATCTAGTGGCTGAAATTTTTTTGTTAATCCACCTGGAATTATCGCTATATGAGTATTCAGCGTTTTCAGTTCACTTTTGACACTTTCAAGTTTATGAGCTGACATGCTATCCATAACTAGAAGGCACTTTGCCGGACTAAAAAATTACGCTTTTTCCAAACACCTTGTGTCCAAACAGACATTTCTTCTTCATTCATCCAACTCTTTTTGTTGCAACGTACAACACCAGGGGGAAAAGTTACTTTTGGAACTGTAATCCGCTTAAATATCACCATTGGGCGTAGTTTTTCACCATTAGCCATACAAGCGAGTACAATGGGTTTTTTCATTGCCAGTCGTTAAATAGTCACGGTTTTGGAACCAACACAGTCAACTGTTCTGTTAGGGGGGGGGGGGGGGGGGGGGGGCGTCAAAATACATGGGCACTTCATCCATATTACCAATTAAATTTGCTTTCAAATTGTTCATTTTTTTTGATCGTGCAAGAAAATCATGGAAATCGCTAACTTTTTTCTCAACATTTGGCAGGGAGAGATTGGCCTACAATCGTACGACTTCTGACTGATAAATCATTCCTTTTCATGAATCGGTAACACCAGGTTGGCCCACCTTTAAAGGTACAGTTTCATTTCTTTAGCCATGGTTTGCGCTTTTAACCTAATCAACACTGTCGACACTCACCTTCCGTTTTCACGTTGAGCTTTAATCCAATTAACTAAATCAACTTCAAGTGTCGAAAATGTTCTAGGTTCTACTGATAATTGTTCTTTCATTTTTCTTCACTGACGAACAGACTTTTCATCAACATCGAACACACGGCCTGCTTCTCTATTACCATGTTTGTCCGCATATAACACAACTTTAAGTTTAAACTCTGCCGTGTAACTTTTCCTTTTACGTTTTTTGCTACTTGGCGAATCCATGATTCAATAATGACTGACAAACTGATCTAAACATACAGAATGAAGCTTTTATGAGAACTACTCAGTCTAGTTAAAGTAGCTAGGAGGAAATTACAATGAAAACAACTCAGTCTTAGTGACAGAAGCAAGGAGGAAATTACTATAAAAACAACTCAGTCTTAGTGACAAAAGCAATATCAGCTTACCGGTACAAGTGAACAGGCAGACCACGTGATCACTTCAACAATTACATGCAGATAGTCTGCGGATTATCTGCCGGAGCGGGCTATCTCATCATTTTATTATCCTAGAACATAAATATAGATCGCTGTGGACTATCTACTGTAGCGGGCAATACGCAGGAAATTACGGTACATTTTTATGTCTTTGCATAATGTGAACAATATTCTTCAACGTATGTTCAAAGGAGTTTGTAGGTGAAATGTTTATGAATCGTTCTACAATAAACAAACCGTAGCTTACAAAATTAATGTTCTGTTACTATAATTAAATGGGCAAGAAAAAAAATCAATCACCGTTGTGAGGTATAGATAAGGCAATTCCAACCAACGGGACAAAATGGTAAACCTCGGCCCTCACAAAAAAAACATTTTGTTCCTCGTTGGAATTGCCGTATCTATACCTCACAACGGTGATAGATTCTATTAATATTACCATTCTGACAGTATCTATACCTCACAACGGTGATAGATTCTATTAATATTACCATTCTGACAGTATCTATACCTCACAACGGTGATAGATTCTATTAATATTACCATTCTGACAATATCTATACCTCACAACGGTGATAGATTCTATTAATATTACCATTCTGACAGTTCATAAGAGCTGCTAGAGTAGGCAGGATCGTTTCTATGATGTTCTGATGGTGTTCTATTAACAGTGTGGGATGCTGGGATATGCCCTCCAATATGGACATCACTGTGGTTACAAACTCTCCAACTCCAATAGAAGCTGAAATCAAATGACAGTACTTTATTTACAATTATCATGATAGTATTCGGAACACATTTTGCAGTGCAGTATGTTATAATTTTACAATAAATGGTGCTATTAATGTTGTACATGTATGACATTCTGTAGCAAATATCTTTTTAGGGGTTGAGGGTAACAACAAAATTATATAAAATGATTGTACAGTATTGCCCACAAGTCATGCTGTCATTATTGTACTGTGAAACCTCTCAAAACCAGACCCTCTGTTAACCGGACATTCCCTCAAACCGGACATTTCACAGTCCTTTTTAAAAAATCAGTACAGAACTTAACCTCTGTAAACCAGATACGTCTTAAAACCGGACATTTTACTTGGTCCCGAGGGTGTCCGGTTTAGAGATGTTCCAGTGTATAACACACACACACATATATATATGTAATTATTATACAGATTGATGGACAGTTGATCAATCCAGTAATGCACACAAATAATCTGTCTTATTTTGCCTAAAATGTTATTAAATAATAATAAAGTCATCTAATAAAAAGAATTTAATGTAGGACATGCATGTTTTATGTATACAGTTATGAGTAACTATTAACTATCGAAAACTTTACATGAAATTTCATATAAATTTCTCAACTAGTGTAAAAATTATTTTACCTATATGTACGGTATCTTGATGACAATATAATAAATTACATCACAGATATATTACAAAATATGTAAATTAAACAGTGTTGCAAACAAGCATTTCTTAATATTTCATTGTAAATTTTCACTATTACACTGCAACAGAATACACCAAACATTTTTAGTTTCTATGTAACCAATAAAATCCATCTGAACAATATCTTCACAGTCCATGAAGAAAGCATTGGTCGTTATGTCTAAATGAAACGTTTAAAGTTTGTTTTGTTTAATGACACCACTAGAACACACTGATTTATTAACCATTGGCTGCTACACATCAAACATTTGATAATTCTAACATATTTTACCTTAGAGAAGAAACCCTCTATATTTTTCCATTAGGTCAGGTCAGGTCAGAGTGTTTAACGTGCACATTCAGAACAAGCTGTTGTTGCGCATGCCTGTCCTGGGCACAGGTGCCAGCCTCAGCCGGCTCTTCTGTCCAGGACAGGAAAGGGTGGGGTGGGGAGGAGAGGGGGACCACCTGTACTGACAGGTGCAAGGGAGCACCAGCAGCCCAACTGGGGTCGGTAACAGGCGGAGGGTGGTTAGCAACATTAGCAACAAGTGAACGTTTATATACATGTACACTGTCCATCATGCAGCAGTATAGCACATACCACAGCCTTTTACACACCAGTCATGGGTAACTGGTTGGAATGAGAGAAAAAAAGAAAACAAGAATAAGAGAATAGGTCCACTGAGGGGGTTTGATCCTACAACCCACAGTCTTCACTATGAACACTGCTGTGCAAAATCAAGGTGAGCTGAAAATCACTCTCCTGAAATGGTGTTAGGCGGCAAGCACATGAATATTCAAATAAAATGTATTAAAATTTGTATTGCTAGGCAATCAAAATGTTTGTTTTGTTTAACGACACCACTAGAGCACATTTATTTATTATTCATCAGCTATTGGATGTCAAACATTTGGTTAGTCTTAAAAGAAGAAACCCGCTATATTTTTTCATTAGTAGTGCTCAAGGGATGTTATACGTACCATTCCACACAGGATGGCACATAACACAGCCTTTGATATACCAGTTGTGTACTAGGCAATCAATTGGCCACTCTACTCAAATGTTTTAGGCGAGTGTGGAGGGAAGTGGGACTGATCATCTGCCTTTCCTGATGAAGGAAGGAAATGGTTTATTTAACGACGTATTTTATTTACGGTTATATGGCATTGGACATATGGTTAAGGACCACACAGATATTGAGAGAGGAAACCCGCTGTCGCCACTTCTATGAGCTACTCTTTTCGATTAGCAGCAAGGGATCTTTTATATGCACCATCCCTCAGACAGGATGACACATACCATGGCCTATGATATACCAGTCGTGTGCTATGCAATCAAGTGGCCACTCTACTAAAATGTTTTAGGTGAGTGTGGAGGAAGTGGAACTGATAATTTGTCTGACGAAGACAGACCCATGAAAATCAGGCGAGCGCTCTACCAACTGAGCTAGATACCGCCCACCATCATGAGAAAAAGCCACTGATTCCAGTATCTAAATGGAGGAATAATTACAGTCAATATTTTCACACACAATCAATTATGGAGCTAAATTAATAAATTTTCCATTATAATCGATCACAGACCGTCGGATTTCACGGAAACAATAATTTCCGGTAGCATGTCGGTAAAATCATGGAACCGAAATTTCGTTTCCTATGATTATTATATCGAGTCTGACTATTCAATAGAATATAAATACAGTTTCCAGTGGGTTCCCATGATCACAAGGCACGGAACCCACAAAATGTTTCCCACAAAATTCGAAATCCTATGGCCTGGATCACTGAAACATCACTAATCTATAGACTATACTAAATGCATAAAGTTTAATTTTCAAATCGGCACAGACTGCATTACAATTGAACACCTGTCTTCACTAATTAAGGTTAATGTTATGTTAGGGCAAAAAGCATCAGGCTGTAAGATAAGAACACAATTTTAAACAATTTAAGGATGCCAGCTCGACACAGAATAAAGCATGTTGCATTACATAGATTTTTCTAGGAAATGGCATTTTATACTACCTGTAAATACTTACAAGCATATGAAATTTTATGCCATCAATTTTTCTTGAAAACAATATTTTTTACTACCAGTAATTATTTACAATTATATGACATTTTATCCTGTAAATGTTTCTAGGAAATGATATTTCTTACTACTAGTGTTTATTTACAATTAATGTGACATTTTATGCCCTTTATTTTTCCAGGAAATTATTTTTTCTACCATTAATTATTCACAATTGCATGGCATTTTATGATATTGATTTGTTTTAGGAAATGATATTTCTTACTAATAGTAATTATTTAAAACTACACAACATTGATTTTTTTTAGGAAATTCTGTTTCTTGCAGTCAGTAACTATATACAATTAAATGACATGTTATGCCATCAATGTCTCTAGGAAATAACTTTTTGTTTTAGTACAAGTAATTTTTGACAATTACAAGATATTGTATGTAAAATAAAAAACATAAGAAAAGACTACAATATGAAAATATCTAAAATATCTATATTGCAATTTTTACTGGTAAGAAAATAAGAAAGGACAAAAGCATTTGTGAAATTTTGCATGCAAGACATGGAACAATAAAAAAAAAGAAAAAAAAAAGAGTAAAATATTTAAGGATTTAGTCAACAGCACGAAGATTGTAAAATTACAGAATGTCAGTTTATATCAATACAGCTGGAAGAGATGAGACACTAGGGGTTATTAAACAAGCACAGGGAAAGACAAAACAATGATCGGAAAGGATTAGAAATACCTTTCATTTTGTCTGTTGTCACATGCAAAAGATCAAAATCATTCATTAACAATTTATTAATTAATGTCTTTCAGTGTGCGATTTTGAGGAGTCTGGGAGCCCAAGGCTCGCAAAAATCATACAGGACTCTCCAGTTGGTTAGCATACGAGCCTGCATGGCTCTTAAAAATTATTTGTACAAATTACATTCAATTTAATTCTTCGAAATGACACAGTCAACATATATTTTAAAATCCTGGGAAACCACAGTCTTGAATAATGATCTTTTCCATGGTTTCATGCAAAACATATCTTCTGTTCTACTGGACACGCACTGCAGGGCTCGCTGGGTTGGTGGCGGGCTCTAAAGATTTGCAAACAGGGAGTCCTTATTTTTAAACCAAAATCGCACACTGTCTTTTGTGAATCCAAACCATGCGATCCATGTGGTAATTAAGAAATCATGATACAACTGAAGAAGGCTGTGTTAAGGCTGAACTCAGTCTCCAAACTACAAAGGTTTGGCAATCAACCTTAAGGCTGGTTGGTTCTGGGTTCACGTCCCTGTTGTACCAACCACCAATTCATACAGTTGTTTTGTTCTGTTTAACACCACCACCAGAGCACATTTGATTTATTAATCATCTGCTATTGAAGGTCAAACATTTGGCAATTCTTAAACAATAGTCTTCTGAGAAAATCTGCTACATTTTAATTTTTCTTTAATAGTGATCTTTTTAATAGTGATTAATAGGGATCTTTTAAATGTATTTTCCCAGACATGGCACCACATACCATGACCTTTACAGCTGTAGGGCACTGGTTCCAATCCAGAGTAGGTTTGTTTTGTTTAACGACACCACTAGAGTACACTGATTTATTAATCATCAGTTATTGGATGTCAAACATTTGGTAATTCTGACACATGTTCAAAGGAATCCTGCCATATTTTTCCATTACCAGTAAATGATCTTTTATACCCACTTTCCCACAGACAGGATAGCACATACCACAGCCTTTGATATACCAGTTGTGGTACACTGGCTGGAACTAGAAATAGCACAATGGGCCTACCAACAGGGATCAATCCCAAGGGATTCAATTATGTCATATTATTAAACCAATTTATAAATGCCTTTTATAGTGTATTATTATGCCAAATAAACCCTCGAAATAAGCTGTAGTTTACATGGAATAGGTTGCCAATCAGAATGAATCATACTAAATGTCAGACAAATGGATTATACTAAAGGATATTTAACACTGAAATCTGAGTACATTTGGATGTTAAATAAGGCCCATTTAAATCCCACAAGAATAAAATCTCACGAGATGATAATGCAAATAAAATTGTGTCATTAAGAATTCTTTAGTGCCATAAGAAATACAGTGAAACCTGCCTAAAGCAGACCTTGTTATTTTGATTGCGTTACGAAACTTGACCTATCATTCACAACTTACTTCGAGGGCTGCAAATAGATAAAATCATTTTAAATTATAGGGGGGGGTGTGTGTGTGTGTGTGTGTGTGTGTGTGTGTGTGTGTGTGTGTTCTGGGCTGGCCTAATTTTGGAAATAATTTAAAAAAACATACACAAAACCCCCCAATATAACAACAAGTGAAGTGAAACAAACACTGCGCAAATTATAATGTGGTACAAGTATCAAATTTTAAGAAATGTTTACATGTCTACAAATTTAATAGCACACAAAAACAGATGTGCAATGCTTAGCTTGCCAAACTTTAAAAATAAGATAATGCAAACCCCAGATTAACCATAAAAAGAAAAGTGAAAAAGATGGAATAAAATCTAAATAATACCTGAAGCTGATTCGATGTTGGTCTGTCCCGATTCAATGCTGTTCACATGCACGAGAAGTCGACCCAGATTCATCACAAACTCTTCCGTTACTGTACGACCACGGAATACCTGAAATACAATGATCATTACCAAACATGAAAAGAAAACATTATAATTATATAATATCACCACTTAAAAAACAAAAACTTTGCATTGTTAATAAACACTATAATTATATTATTATATCACTGGTAATAATTAAAAAAATGGCATCATTACTTAAATCATGTCTAAAGTTTCTACTTCAGTAAGACATTATTATTATCAACTGCACAACTAATTATATAACAGATTAAAAACATTTACAGTATATCACTAATTAAGAAAGCCCAAAGCATTCCGATACAGAAACTTTTTACTGTTAAAAAAACAGAAATATTATGATTACTACTACTTATATATGCAGGAGGGAATGCACATTGACATTGTAAGAGGTCAGGTTAAGGTATAAAAAGAAAAAAAAGAGTGAAGTTTGTTTTATTTAACGACGCCACTAGAGCACATTGATTTTTTATCTTATCATCGGCTATTGGACATCAAACATATGGTGATTCTGACACTGTTTTTTAGAGGAAACCCGCTGTCACCACATATGCTACTCTTTTATGACAGGCAGCAAGGGATCTTTTATTTGCGCTTCCCACAGGCAGGATAGCACAAATGGCCTTTGTTGAACCAGTTATGGATCACTGGTCGGTGCAAGTGGTTTACACCTACCCATTGAGCCTTGCGGAGCACTCACTCAGGGTTTGGAGTCGGTATCTGGATTAAAATTCCCATGCCTCGACTGGGATCCGAACCCAGTACCTACCGATGGCCTAACCACGATGCCACCGAGGCCGGTTTAGGTATGAAAAGAAAGTACTACTTCACCTGACTGGTAACAAGATGTAAAAATATCGGCAGATGTGGCAGTGATATTTTCAGCTGTTTCACTTGGACGGCCGATGGATGTTTTCGTCCCCCTACTGCATCCAGTGCTGATAAAATGTCCTCTGTGAAAAAAAAAAAAAAAAAAAAAAAATATATCTATATATTTTTTTAATAATAATAACAAAAAAATAGAATAAATATATGTTGGAGATCAATTTAAAGATTGGCTACTCCATGGTGGTGACCTACATGTCAAGTCCAAACCATCCACTGAAATTAACATCACAGACATGACACAAGTTAAATGTTAAAGTAAAATTGCTATAATAACTATATTTAATGAACCCCAATTCTTGAGGACATGAAACAATTTTATTACTAGACTAAGCTTGTTTCTGTTAGATAATTAATGTCAGTGAATACTGAAGGCATAGCAATGACAATGTAGTTAAATTCTTGTTACGACTGTGACACCAATGTTATTACATTTTACTGAATATTAACAGGATGGTGTTTAACTACTTTTATGTCTGTAATACCAAACTGAATGGTTTTAAATCTTACCAATAACTGAAGACATGATTTACAATGTGATTTAATAGTTTTTACGAATATGGCATCAATGTTTTTAAATCTTACTGAATAATGAAGGCACAGCGTTGACAGTGTGGGTTAATTGTCTTTATGTCTGTAATACAAATGTTTTTAAGTCTTACTGAATATGGACGGCACAGCGTTGACAATGTGGTTTACAAGCAGATCAAGACACTGGCCCATGAATGCCCACGACTCTTGGTTATCTCCCCTTGTTTCACGTGGTGTTTGACGACGACTATCTCGTTCTATGTACATGACCAATCTAAAAAACAAATATAAACTCTATAAACCTCAATCCTATAATCCATCCCATCATCTTACAAAAATATTTTTTTGTAAATAATTTCAGTTTGGTTTGATGAAAGAAGAAAGAAAATGTGTGTTGGAAATAAAAAAATATATACTATTTCTGTATGCAATTTAGAAAACAATCGGCTCAGAAATAAATAACTTGGAGTAAATTTCATAGTATGAAAAAAAGGCGTTCCCTGTGGGTCAGGTCTCACTACACATATGTCATCTGCCATTGAAACCCATGTTAAACTGCCCAACTTCAAACACAAACAACATACACCATTGCAAACATACATTATATAAGCATTTATTTTCACTCCAAAATTGAGAACATTTCCGTCTCAGTTTTTTGCTATATGACCGCATCTGGCTGTAGTACCGGTTCGAACAGGTGGTTTATTAACTGATTCACTCCGGCTGTCACTTGTGTTATATACCCATGTCCCAAAAGGTCGATGCTACAAAATAACATGGGCAAAATACAGCCAGAAGGCTTACCATTAAACATACATATTGTTTTAATTCTTCACCATTTCCTAGAAGTGAATATGTGAACCATAATATGTGTCACAATTAGGAACTATATTGGACCGTGATGAATGAACTCTCACCCGGAAGTGATCTTGTAGTGAGACCTCAGACTATAAAGTGTACATATTAAGGTTTTGATATTATATATAGACCTATTATTAATCAGGCTCCATATTCATAAACGTACTTAAGTCAATGTATGATACTTATTTATGTACTTTTAAGTATGTATTTAGGTATCATACATTGACTTAAGTACGTTTATGAATACAGAGCCAGGGGCCTAATTCACAAAGGTCTCTTAGGCTCTGCTAGACAACAAAGCATCCTCTTTGCAAGTCTTTTTGCACTGCACTATGTGATCACAAAGTTGCAAGAGTTTAGTGAATTAGGTCCCAGATACATCTTTCTTAGAAAGTGCAGATGCTGATTTGTTATACATCGGTGTTTTTATTGGACTATTTTTTATTCCAGCCAGTACTCCACAACTGGTAAGACAAAGGCCATAGTATACACTGTCTATGGAATTGTGCACATAAAAAGATCCCTTGCTTTTATTCAAAAGTCCTGTCCTGGACGGAGGAGATGGCTGAGGCCGGCACCTGTGCCCTTGACAGGCATGCGCTGAAACAGCTTGCTCTGAATGTGCACGTTAAGCAATATGACCTGACCTGACCTATTCAAAAGTGGTGGCAGTGGGTTTCCCCGACTCATTATCTGTGTGGTCCCATATAATTGTAAATAAAAATGAATTGAGTACATCATTAAATAAATTATTTCATCCTACTTTCCACCTACATGTAGTTGAGGAGATCTTATATTACTGTACCCCAAATCTTGTTTTATCATGATACCCACAAACCCACCACTACAGTTGCTTTGCTAGCTACAGCCTTGAGGTTGTCAGATCTGTGGAGAATGTAAGAATCAAATTGTGAACCTGGCCTGACAGCTGTTGAGAAGGACGTCAGTGTTGTTGCGGATGAAGTGGTACAGGACGAGAAACGCCTTGGCGCGGATGATGGTCGACGGACTCTCCAACAGACGCATAATCTTCTGAAGAAAATCCTGAAACAATCAAACATACATATACAGTCAGACCTCGTTACAACGACCATGTTCGTCCCTGGGTCACTTTGTCGTTATATCAAAATTGTCATTATATTGATTTATTAATCATCAGCTACTGGGTGTCAATAGTAGCAAGTGATCATTTATATGCACCATCCTACAGACAGGATAACACATACCAAAGCATTTAATATACCAGTCGTGGTGCACTAGCTGGAATGAGAAATTGCCCAATGGTTCCACAGGGTTTGGAGTTGGTATCTGGTTTAAAAATCCCATGCCTCGACTGGGATCCGAACCCAGTATCTACCAGCCTGTAGAACGATGGCCTTACCACAATGGCACGGAGGCCTGTAAATAGATTCTAGTGTGTATCACAGTTAAAAACAATTATGTTCAATACTGGAAGGATTTTAGCAGTTTTGATCCTGCACATACCACATCTCAGACAGTCAATCTATTTCCAAATTCATTAGAAATGTTGCTAATCTAAATTCTGAAAACAAAACATTATCTGCATCCCATCACACATCAGGCGAGTGATATACTACTGGACTACATCTCTCAACCTCTGCAACTGCCCACGGCAATCGGCAATGCCATGGAGATTGACATGCAGTTGTTAATTCTCCACAGCACTTTATTTTGTTTAATGACACCACTAGAGCACATAATTAATCATCGGCTATTGGATGTCAAACATTTAGTAATTCTGACTCGTACTCATCAGAAGTTTATTTTTTGTTTAACGACACCACTAGAGCACACTGATTAATTAATCATTGGCTATTGGATGTCAAACATTTGATCATTCTGACACGTAGTAATTAGAGAAAACCTGCTACATTTTTTCTAATGCAGCAAGGGATCTTTTATATGCACTTTCCCACAGAAAGGAAAGCACATACCACAACCTTTGTCCAGTTGTGGTGCACTGGTTGGAACGAGAATTATTTTGCAAAGGACTATATTTGATTTTTTCGTCGGCATGGGTTTTTTCTGCCATGAATATCTTAAATGTGCAGACCCTAGTTTTAACCAGTAAAAATGGACACTAAGTTTAGTTAATTTACAAACCTGTAACACATTTGGATAAAGTTACAATAGAGTGAAAGAGGAGTCTGTGACGTTAAAACAGGAAATATCCTAAAAAAATAGACTGGAACTCGAATCAATAAACCGCTACTTCTCAAACACATGTGCGTTTTAAAAAATATGAAAAATGCAATTTTTTTATATTAGAAACACCAGGATGACCAGAAACACTTCAGTTATACGGAAATTAATCATCTAAAGAATAAAATATAAGTAATGTTTGATTTCAGTGATCATAAACGGCTCTAATAATGAAAAATATGCTGTAGTGTTTAAAAAGTAGGGTCTGTCCCTTTAATAGCAGGGGTAATCTCACAAGCAGCAAATCAAATACCTTGTCTTGAATGAGTCGCGTCAGATGAGAGCCTGATGCCAGCAGGGCTCCGAACATAGTAACGATGGACTGCTGGACTCGCGAGATGCCCAACATTAGTGCAGCGAGAACTGCAGACAGGCCAACCGTGTCGATGACACTCTGAAACACCTGCGCGTTATGCCAGGTAAGACGACACAATGCCTGAAATTAAAAACAGATACAGTATTTACATTTTATATATATTTTATATGATCCTAATTAATGGTGTTCCAATGATCGACTAAAATTGAAAATTAATCAGTTCTGGTTGTAGCCTGTCTAATGATGGATTATGAAATCTATAATACATTGACATGAAAAACTTACTAATTATTCCTACAGCTTAGAAAGAAAGAAATGTTTTATTTAACAACGCACTCAACACATTTTTTTATTTACGGTTATATGGTGTCAGACCTATGGTTAAGGACCACCCAGATACTGAAAGAGGAAACCTGCTATCGCCACTTCATGGGCTACTCTTTTCAATTAGCAGCAAGGGATCTTTTACATGTGCCATCTCACAGACAAAGGTAGTACATACCACAGCCTTTGATATACCAGTTGTGGTGAACTGGCTGGAACGAGAAATAGTCCAATGGGACCACCGACAGGGATCGATCCCAGACTGGCCGCGCACTGAGCAAGCAGTTTACCACTGGGCTACATCCTGCCCACCTCCTACAGTTTAAATAATGAAATATATGATAGTAATCTGCTGGGAATTGGGTTCAGATGCAAGTCTTTGTGAAAATAATACATACAGAATAGATATTAATGGTAAACATTAGTGAAATTTGTAGGGTTCTACACAGTCGTAATAATTAAAATCATTCCTAACTTCATAGATATTCTAGGGGCGAGACGTAGCCCAGTGGTAAAGCGCTCGTTTGATGTGCGGTCGGTTTGGGATCGATCCCTGTCAGTGGGCCCATTGGGCTATTTCTCATTCCAGCTAGCCTTGAATTTCATTGGTGAATGGTTGTATGAACCCTGGTACCAAAGGTCATGGTATGCACTATCCTGTCTGTGGGATGGTGCATATAAAAGATCCCTTGCTGCTAATCGAAAAGAGTAGCCCATGAAGTGGCGACAGCGGGTTTCCTCCCTCAATATGTGTGTAGTCCTTAGCCATATGTCTGATGCCATATAACCTTAAATAAAATGTGTTGAGTGTATCGTTAAATAAAAACATTTCCTTCTTTCATAGATATTCTAACCAGTTGTATAAACTCCGTAATTTATGACGTGTTGGGAATTATAATTTCCTCATTGTTCATCGGGACCGGCCTCGGTGGCGTCGTGGCAGGCCATCGGTCTACAGGCTGGTAGGTACTGGGTTCGGATCCCAGTCGAGGCATGGGATTTTTAATCCAGATACCGACTCCAAACCCTGAGTGAGTGCTCCGCAAGGCTCAATGGGTAGGTGTAAACCACTTGCACCGACCAGTGATCCATAACTGGTTCAACAAAGGCCATGGTTTGTGCTATCCTGCCTGTGGGAAGCGCAAATAAAAGATCCCTTGCTGCCTGTCGTAAAGAAGAGTAGCCTATGTGGCGACAGCGGGTTTCCTCTAAAAACAGTGTCAGAATGACCATATGTTTGACGTCCAATAGCCGATGATAAGATTAAAAATCAATGTGCTCTAGTGGCGTCGTTAAATAAAACAAACTTTACTTTTTTACTTTTTGTTCATCGGTTATACAATGTACTTCGTTTTCACCAATGGATCAACTTTTGATACGTTGAATTATTTAAATTATTAGACTACAAATTTCACTAGTAGGTTCTTAGCGATCCACTGGGGGGAATTTACAATGCAGAAATGGTTAATATTGTTAAAAATGAATTGTTTTAGTATACCATACCTCAGTGGGTTTTTTTTTTATTGCCCAAAACAGTGGAGAACTACCCACTCCCCCCTCGAGAATCTGCTCCTGAATACTCACAGAAAGGGCGGTACACCGCACCGCATCAACCGTGGAGTGTTTGAACAAATACCACAAAGACTGAGCCATCTCATTGTGAACAAATTTCTGAAAAGACAAGAATTATGCACAATTAATTTTCTCATCTAAGTGAGCTCCGTGGTCTAGTGGATAAGCTGCTGGACAATCAAGCTGATGACAGTGGTTCAAATCCTGTCAAAGCTGGCTCACACACACATTCATTCATCTTTCTCATATATCACCCTCTCTTATCATTCTCATTATCTTAATATAAAAAAATTCCAATGTCTCCCCCGATTTCAACCAGTTTCGACCCTTTCTGTCAGTTTCCTCCGACTCTGTCTTCTAAGATGTCCACACCATCGCCTACCTGTCTCAACTTCCTCCACAGGTGCAATCTCTGTGACCTTCCCGCACCCACCTGGCATCTTCATCATCTGCCGCTAATAAAGCTGGTCTAACCCATGGCACTAACTAACAACCGCCGGTAGTAGGGGTGTATAGTAGTAGGTGGTGACAAGTGCCTCTTAACAATGCCAGAAGTAACTACTGAACACTCTCCGAAGTGGTCAGACTAAGCCCACAGCTAAAAACTGAAGGGGAATGGCAGGTGTGTGGCACAGATAACCACAAGAGACAAGCACCTGTCGCGGGTAAAGAGACAAGGACTGGGATGTGGAGGTGGACAGCAAAAGTTGAAAGATAGGAGATGCTAAAACGGGAAGAAATGAGATGGAATTCAAAGGAGAGAAAGGAAAGGGGGAAGTGAAATAAATAAAAATTTAATAATAATAAAAATTAAAAAAATACAAATTCTCATCTACCATAAACTGATTCAGTGAATAAAGAAATAATTTTCATGTGACATTCAGGATTAACCTAGTTCTTTAAAAAAAAATTATTAATTTTTTAAACATGCATTAAAATGAACATTTATAGATGCAATTATAAAGTAAATTTCCTTAATCTAGGATTTATATGTTATGAAAAATAGTGCTAAACATGAAATCTCAAGTTAGCTGAACATAAAAATTGACACTATCATCCCAACTGTCAGAAACATTTACATCTATATCTTGCCTTTTGACTTCATATAGTTGTCAGTCTGGGATCGATTCCCATCAGTGGACCCATTGGGCTATTTCTCATTCCAGCCAGTACACCATGACTGGCATATCAAAGGCTGTGGTATGTACTACCCTGTCTGTGTGGTCCTTAACCATATGTCTGATGCCTTATAACCGTAAATAAAATGTGCTGAGTGCATCGTAAAATAAAACATTTCCTTCCTTAAAACCATAAATAAAATGTGTTGAGTGTCGTTAAATGAAACATTTCTTACTTTCTTTCATATAGTTGAGACGAAATACTTTTTTTTTAATGCTGTAAGTAGACTAAGAATTGGTCATATGACAATAAAGTTCGAGGACAGGATTAATATATATTTTAAGATCTAGTCTTATGGCAGCTACACACACCAGATGAAAATCATTTATAAAGACTTCCACCTCATGGTCCATTCCTTGTTGTGGTGAGGTGGCTTGCATGTCTCAACGACCCAGAGAGCTATACCAGTGGGAGCTTCGACTCCTGGTAGGGCCACCCAGGTTGGATTGGTTGAAGGGTAGAGGCTAGACGAATATGGACATCTACCGAAGACGGATGAGCTGGGACAAACTACTTGTAGGGAGGCTCCTAACCGCAGCTCAACGCATTTCCGCTCATATGACAACAGATACTTGAGAGATGGTGCTCAACCATTGGAGACCCGCCAGGGTGGAAGAGTGCCGGACCCTAGAAACTCTTCAGCCCCTTGAAGAACCTACGGAATACAGCAGCTTTTGTTCAAGCCGCTGGGGGTCCCTGTCTGAGCGTATGACGAAGAAGAAGAAGAAGAAGAATTTATAAAGACATGAATGTTTTAGTCCCTCACCTGAGCGTGAACACCTTTCGTAGCAGACACGTTCTCGACAATCTTAGCAGCAATGTGGTTCAGAGTTGTATCCTCCTGAAGACAAATAAGAATTCCCATGGAATTAAATGTCTTTTTTACCATTTATGTTTTCGGTACACTGTGATAAGTTGCACTGACCTAGAACTTAAAGTTTGTGAAAAACAGAGCTAAACATAAAACTTTTAACATAAACGTTGATGCCACCCTGACGCGGAAAGGTAATACCTATATCTTGCCTATCTACTTTGATACACGACTGGTGATGAAATATGACGTTTGTATGACACACCCAGATTAATAAATAAATATACAGAACTTCACATACGTTGTTTCTGCTTCCTATTTATTGCACGAGTTTATTTTGCGCAGGAATATATACCACGAGACCGCTACACGGTCTCGTGGTATGTTCTTTCACAAAATAAACGAGTGCAATACATAGAAAGCGGAAACAACGTACGTGAAGTTCTGTATTTATTACATACAGTCAAACCCGCTTATTTGCATACCCTCGGTGCTGCTAGATTTTGTGCAATTAACCGGGTTAGTCGATTAACCGATAGAGTACCGACTTTCACTTTGTAACAGCCATCCAACTACAAAGTGGCATGGGAGACAGTCTAGCATAATGCGGTACTTCATACCGGAACTATTACAGTTAACACGTCACATGCAGTTGGATATATATAAATGTAAAAAAAATATATCGATCGATATATATATAATTAGCATGACGTTTTTGTTTTAATCTGCCAGACCAGAAATCATTTTTAAAAAAACAACCCAACAACATCCGTCACTGGGCGTCATTTTCTAAAAACACAAACTTTGTGCATTAAAAAAAAACACTGACCATCCACTAGTGTACACAAAGTGTATTAGCCATTTAGTTAATGAGATAAACTTGAAACAACAGAACCATCAAAAAGTTTACGTTTCATCGGTGCACGTGTTTACAAAATGACGTCAGTTTCCGGAATTACCGGGCTGTTGATTGACCGAATGCGCCTTACCATAGAATTACGTGAACTTGTATGAATTTGTTGGTATGGTGTTCTTTCCCTCCCAAAAGATATGGCAAGCTTTGGTATTATTTGTGATCCCCAAATAATGACTTTGCTATTGTTAAGCAATTAAAGTTAAGCTCGGCTAGTGAGTCGTTATCAGTTCCAGCAGTCTGCATTGCATGCATGACCGGTCTAACACAATTGACTGACCTTCATGGTGCGGTCCGACTGATTGGTGTCTAACAATATAGCAGAAACTTAGGGACGATCCATAAATAACGGTCTTTGTTATGTTTGTTTTTTGACGACCTCCCCCACCAGTCTTTTTTTTTCCGCTACATTTTCTGGGAAGCAAGTGATAAATCGTTTCTTTTGCGTTTAACAGATATAGCGTACACTGCATCTAATGAATAAGTGAACAACAACCCTTTCTCGGTCACATTTATTAAAAACATAACCGCCTAGGACGATTGATCTGTAATCTTTTAATTACTAACAAGGCTTCTCAACATAACGTAATTGACACAGAACAATGATTGCCCTGAACACGTCAATCGAATAGGGCCTCAATAGTTGAGTGCGCATGCGTACAAGCGCACAGGCGGTACTTCTAAAAATAATAGTCGGAGAGTTACCTGTTATTGAGATGGCCTCTGATTAACAGCAATATATTGCAAACAAAACATTAGGTCTTAGGTTTATTCAACTTAATTATGTCATTCTTAAATCTTGTAGTCGGGTATTGTGATTCACCAGTAGTAACGTGCACACCATCTCATTTGCATGTCACACGTCGACTCTGTAAACGGCGATTACAGTCGGCTTGCCACACAGTGAGCTCAAACAAAACAGATTAATCGGTGATTTATTTGAGTTTTTTTTGCCAAAGTTTGATAGACTTTCTCAGTCATTTGTGACATTAATTCAGTACAAACAAAAAAAAAAACGTTATTTATATGTGCAAATAACCGATATATAGCCTGTAGTCTGTGCAATTAACCGGATGTTTTGTAGTGTTATACGGGCAAATGGTTCCGTGTTGGGTGAAAATAGTCGATTAACCGAATTATGCTATAAACCGATGTGCAAATAAGTGGAGATGACTGTACCTTCTTTTATGTTTTACGATTTTTAATTTTACGTCATAACAACATTTTGTTAAATCTATGATCAAAACTACTTTCATGGATTTACTTAACGTTAAGAATCATACTTTGCGGCAGCCTTGTGTAATGTTTCAAATACGATGTGATATAATTAGTAAATGATATATGACGTCAGTAAATGAAAGGTGCTAACTACAGTAAAAAATGAAAAGGGAATTCCCCATTTAAAAGTTCTGGTCCAGATCACACATGTGCGATACAAAATACATTTATCACACGGTTTCAAAACGTCTTTATCACTATAGTAAGATTGAATAGATATGTAATAATGTCAGTAAAAATATAACACATGCCACTTATCTTCATTAACAGAAGGTAACCCTTTCATAATATACACTTTTCAGCATATAGGACAGCACATATGAAAATAGAAATATATCATGTGGCTATCACACTTACAGTACATTGAAAAAAAGCACCTTCTTTAATACGCATATAGAACTTGTAATAATAGGATTGGACACAACAGGCTGAACCAGCATATGTATAAGAGGTTCCGGTTGATACCTTCTTCCATGCGCTCCTGTGGAGAAGCAGAACAGACAACCGGACATGTCATCCAAGACTGCATACACCTACAGCAGCTGAGGGAGACTACCTAGACAACTACAACAACTCTCCTGAAGAAGCTGTATGGCACAAGAAGTGATCTACAGAGAACAATATCTTTCAGTCACTGCTGGCCTCGACGTGTAGTCAACAAGCGAACGAAAAGAAGAAGTATTTCTAACATTTGGTCTATAGAATTAGAATAAAAACCTGCAATCACCATATGACATTAATGCTGGACAGTCATGTAAATATAAAAATATATAAAATGTACACACCCCATCCCGACAACTTCGAGCGATCACAGTGTATGTCATCGAAGGCACCGACCAATTGTCCACACTCTGGCCACGAATCTGCTCCTGTCAAATATTTAAACACAACTGCCAGTACAAATGAATGAATAGATGAATGAATGAATGAATGAATGAATGAATGAATGAATGAATGAATGAATGAATGAATGAATGAATGAATGAATGAATGAATGAATGAACGAATGAATGCATGGATGAATGAACAAACGAATAAATGAATGAATGAATGAATGAATGAGTGAATTTATGAATTAATGAAAAATGCATTAACTATTGTGCTATTGTCTTTAGATACGATAAAATATAATTTATTCAGTTATAAATTAATGATATAAAACTCATATTAGTCTTAAGAAAATATGGTAGAAAATTGCATTTCTGATTATAACTGTAATAATAATTTTCATTTAATTTCATTTCAACTTATTTTCGTGCTTATATCCAATTAAGGTTCAAGCATGCTGTCCTGAGCACACACCTCAGCTATCTGGGTTGTCTGTCCAGGACAGTGGGTTAGTTGTTAATTGCTAGTGGTTAGTGAGAGAAAAAGAGGGTATAGTGGTCTTACACCTACCCACCGAGTCATTAAAACTCACTCTGGGTGGGAGCTGGTAACAGGCTGCGAACCCTGTACCTACCAGCCTTGTGTCTGATGGCATAACCACACCACCACCGTGGCATCAATAATAATTACCGTACACTGCACCGAATTATGGCAATTTTACTATAATCATTATGGGGGCGGGATGTAGCCCAATGTTGAAGCGTTCGCTTGATGTGTGGTCGGTCTGGGATCGATCCCCGTCAGTGGGCCCATTGGGCTATTTCTCATTCCAGCCAGTGCACCATGACTGGTATATCAAAGGCCGTGGTATGTACTACCCTGTCTGTGGCACGGTGCATATAAAAGAACCCTTGCTGCTAATCGAAACGAGTAGCCCATGAAGTGGCGACAGCAGGTTTCCTCTCTCTATCTGTGTGGTCCTTAACCATATGTCTGATGCCATATATCCGAAAATAAAATGTGTTGAGTGCGTCGTTAAATAAAACATTTCTTTCTTTCTAATTATGTCAGTTTTACTATAATCATTATGATAGTTATTACAACTGATTATAACATTGTACTTACAGCTGTAACATAATTATATTTGTAATTATTATAACCTAATATTATCTTAAACAAACCTGAACAGCTACTCGATATAAAATTTCGCCAAGAGCTGGAAACAGACCTTGTTTCAGTTTTGTATTTTTAACATTTTCACGTACAATCTCTGTTAGGGTTGTCATTGCCTGAAAAAATCAACAGAATAAGAATACGGTGAGGTTGTAATGTAAGTTGATGACTTGAATCATTTTCTCTTTGCATGAATACCTAACCTGATCTCAAACTAATGACATTTTCCCCATGACTAGGATCGATTTCCGTCAGTAGGCTCACTGGGCTATTTCTCTTTCTAGCCAGTGCATCATGACTGGTATGTCAAAGGCCATGGTATGTACTACAATCCTGTCTGTGGGATGGTGCATATAAAAGATCCCTTGCTACTAATAGAAAAATGTAGCGGGTTACATGTCAGAATTACCAAATGTTTGACATCCAATAGCCGATGATTAATATATCAATGTGCTCTAGTGGTGTTGTTAAACAAAACAAACTTCTTCTTTCCTCTGTAACAATGGACTGGTCTGATCATCCCATCAGCCAATAGAATTGCTTAAAATTTGCTACTGTGTCCTCTGCTTCCTGTTTCGGTCAGTGATTGAAGTTTCCTTCTTTCCCCTAAGCAGCATCAGTCCATTGTGCCAAGCGAAAATGCCTAGTTTGAGATCACGGCAAGTTGAAAAGAAATTATATTATGGGAAAAAAATCCAATCTAAGACTATATATTTGAAATATGAATAAATATTGCATGGTGACCCATCAGACTCATAATAATAGTCTTGGCTCCCCCTTTTCCCTTCCATTTCACAATATAAATATCAAATTATATTCATAATTACTTCTAAAATTCAAATAGTTAAAAAAAAAAAAATAATAATTAAATTTTAAAAAGCAATTAAAAAAAAAAAAAAAGGGAAAAAAAAAAAAAAAAAAAAAAAAAGACTTTAATTAAAAAAATCCTTGGCAGTCATACAATTAAATAACTGGAAGACAGTTAAAGCGGTAAGATTTCAAACCCACAAAAAGTGGACTGTCTCATAGAGAATAATACATGAGTGGCCGTTAGATACCATTTATCTCACAACGAGTTGTTTTAAAATTATTTAACGAGCGATTTTGATACATTTTTAAACGAGTTGTGAGATAAATGGTATGTAACGGACATGAATGTATAATTTTATTTCTTACATGTCCTCAAAACCAACTTTTAAGCACATTGTAACATCTTTTTCTACTAAAAGTTATTTACAGCCTTTGCACTTGTAGCTAACTTATGCATCACAGACACATGATTGTCAGGTTAACTATACATCACAGTGTAATCTATTTCCACTGTGTGTTTTTTTATTGGATGCATGGCACTGGTGACCTGGTTATCACCTAGGAGCAGCCAGTCGTATGTCTTGAAATTGTTAATACACGTACGTGTATAAACAACTCATGTGTTATCAAAAATAACGCATGGTGTTCTCACCAATGGGTATGTAAGAAAACAATATATCAGATCTGTGACCATAAAATACAACAAGGACGATCAAGACATAATAAAATTGACCTATTTTAACTTGTTAAAAATCAATATGTCACACATACTTCAGAAACATTGGTTCCTTCATCCAAATCCTCGCCATGAAGAGCAACAAGGGCCATAACTCTTCCTAGTTTAATTCGCCTGCAAAGAATAAAATGTACCAGTTTATAATTACTGGTTTTGTTTATAAAAAAAAGTATAAAATATTATGTAAATTACTGACAATATAAGACACAATATTTTAATGGAAGATCTAAAGTTCAGTTCTGGACATGAGCAGCCTCCCCTCCCCCAAAGTAAGCTGTAGCAAGTGCCCAAACTACCCTAACAAAAAACAATTTCAGTGGCACATCTAAAATTGGATTTTGGAGATATGAATCCTCCCCCTTCAAGCAAACCACTGCAAGTGCCCTAATTAACGTAGCATAAAACTTTTGTTTTTTTTTTTTGTATGTTTCTTTGTTTTCTTTCTTTTTTCTCTTCATCTGTTTTCGGGGTATAAAAATCCATACATGTGGTGAGTGATGAAAAGCTACACATTTTGAATAAACAATAAAACTGTCTTGTAATTTTGTTTTTCCAGAATGTTTCAAACATTTAATTTATTTTTTGAAAACCAAACTTTTGGACACAGCCCTTAGATTTACCAAATCAACGCTTAAAGGCATATTGTCACGGATCACTGACCTATTTAATGGTCTAACAAAGTATTACCTCAACAAAAATAACTTGATTTGTCCCTAAATGTACTTCATTCAACCATCTTCATAACCACCACACTCCATTTATTAATGATATATATTTGAATTATGGCAATGGTCCATAATTCAAAAACTAAAATTGCTGAGAGGGTTGACATGGATTTCACTCCATCATGGTTCAGTTAAGGTGATGCGATAGCTAGATTTGGTTTCCAACAATTAATGTAATTTTCATTTATTATCCATTTTCAGAGAAATAAGGTCCTTAAATCCATGACAGTATGCCTTTAACTCACACTTCCACGTGAGGAGTATCTTTGAGTTGTCTTCCCATGATACTGAGTGCATTACTCTGCAACAGGAGACTGGCGACAAATGGGCTGGACGCGATACTGGCCACGTAGTGAAGCAGATGGATGCGTTTCTGAGACGGCGGACCCTTCTCTGGCTGCGAGATATTGTCGAGGATTTGTTTCATGTGCTTGGTGAGGTCTTTCTCACTAAGGGCCGTCAGCTTTTCAACTGAAAAATAAAACAAGCAAATTAGACAGTGTTTGAGAAATGTTTGAGAAATTTTGAGAAAGTCACTAGCCCTCAGAGAAGCTTTGGCTAGAGCCCTTTGTATTATAGTAATACAGATGATAATTTTCACTAGCCCAGACCTAAATTCCATTAGCTGGGACCATGGGCTAGAGGATTTGTCAAACCCTGAATAAGACCTTCTGATACAAAAAAAGTGTAAACATAAATAATTGTTTATAATATAAATGAACAATGACCTTCTGATACAAAAATGATTAAACATAAATAATTGTTTAAAATATAACTACACTGTAAACCAATACATTTTAAAGGCATGGTCAAAGATGGAAAAAGTCTGAAAGTTTTGATGAGAATATAAAGTAACACACAAAGTTTTCCAAACCAAGATTCTCATTTGAAATAAAACAAAAGTTGGATTTCCGATTAACTTTCATGCCTGGCTTTAGTAAATAAAATGAATAAAACCTTTAAAAAAACACACAAAACCCCACACCGCATTAACCTACCTTTTAAATTTATATCTGAATATAAATTTTAAAATAAAATATAACAAAAACAGAAAAATAAAATAAGGTCTATAAACAGGAGTGAAAAAGAAATACTTTTAAAGTAAACATTATAACCAGTAAGTAGGGCTTCAGTCCTGGACATAAATGTACAAACCCGGAAGCCAAATAGTTGAGGATAGAATGTTTTCACATGTTTTAAAGGGACATATCAAAGTTTTTAAATACTATGGCATATTTTTTACTATTAGAACCGTTTATGATAACTGAAATCATACTTTACTTAGATTGTATTGTTTATATTATCCATTTCCGTACATTCGAAGTGTTTTTGGTCATCCTGGTGTTTTTAATATCACAAAATGCATTTTCATATTTTTTAAAATGCACATGCGTCTGAGAGGTAGCAGTTATGGAGTCGAGTTTTAGTTTATTTTAGAGTGTATTTCACCATTTCAAAGTCACAGACTCATGTTTCACTCAACTGTAACTTTATCCAAATGTGTTACAGGTTTATAGATTAACTAAACTTAGTGTTAATTTTCATGGGCTGGAACTAGGTTCTGTCCCTTTAAAACTAGCTGAACTTTAGCATAGAAACAAGTTACACATTTCACCAACATCATCAGAATCATAGTTATCTTCTTCCTCATAACTAACATTATTATCAACATCACCACAAAAATCACAAATCTGAGAAACAAACAAAGAAAACAAAACAAAATCAACGTAAAACAAACCTGAGTAAGGGGGTACAGGTAGCACTTTTGAATCAAATTTTGCAGACTGTGGTTTTTGAATCTGTAACAGAAATATAGTTACACAGTTAACGTTTTAAAATTATAGTTATACTAATAGTTACATAGATTTAAATCTAAACTAATTAAAACCTGTTCATTAATATCCCACTGAGCTTTTTCTCTCTCGCCCTCTTACTATATGTATCTCTCTCTGTCTGTCCTTTCCTGCTCCTCTCTGTCTCTCCGTCTGTCTCTCTCTCTCTCTCTCTCAATCTCTCCCGTCTCTCTCCTAATCACTCTCTCAATATCTTTCTCCTCTCTCTCAATCTCCTCTCTTGCTCAATCTCTCTCTCTATATATCTCTCTCTCAATTTCTCTCACAATCTCTTTCTCAATCTGTCTGTCTGCCTCTGTGTGTGTGTCTCTCTCTCTCTCTCTCTCTCTCTCTCTCTCTCTCTCTCTCTCTCTCTCTCTCTCTCTCTCTCTCTCTCTCTCTCTCTCTCTCAACTAATACACACAATAATTGTTTTAAATGTCCTGATGTATTTTCTGAGGAGTCATTAATCAAACATCTCTTTACTTTCCCGATACTCAACAATATGAGCCTCACCTTCGGGTTGTCTACGATGGGAGATATGATAAAGTCCGAACTGTGGAACATGTAGCTGAGCAGTTCACTCTGAGACGCATCGGTGACATCTTCGTCTTTCGTGGCACCGACCACCTCTCGCGTTGCCATGGGTGAGTGGATGTGCTTGTGAGGGGAGGTAACTCTGTCATCAGGTGGAACGGCTGTATGTGGTCTAGCACTGAAAACAACAAAAGTAAGACTGAGCACTGACAAGACTGATTTATGTGCTAATGTTAAATGAATCTGAATGAATTTTTTTTATTCCGATATCAAAAACGGAAAACAGTCAAACAGTTGAACAGTATTTGAATACAAGTCTAATAAAAATAAAAAATTAAATAAATAAAGAGTATGCCTGAATAATTTTTTTTAATTTATATTATAATATGAAATAAATAATAAAGTAAATAGCAGAAATTTGCTTTACAGATCATGTAGCATTTTGTTTTCAATATTTAAAGCATGAATGGAGGGGGGGGGGGGGGGGGGGGGAAGAGGTCATTCTAGTATCAGCTTCTACCCAGAGTGAGTGAACTGTTAGGCTTAATACAGATGTGTACGGCAAAACAAGAGTTTCACCCGCTTCATGGGTGTGATTATTAGTGTCTTCAGAGTATATGACCCCGATGGGGGATGATTACCCAGTAGACACTGCAGCCAGATTCTTTGTGCTCCAGACACAGAGATTATTCAACAGAAACAGGGGCGGGATGTAGCTCAGTGGTACAGCGCTCGCCTGATGCGCTATCGATCTAGGATTGATCCCCGTCGGTGGGCCCATTAGGCTATTGATCATTCCAGCCAGTGCTCCACAAATGGTGTAACAAAGGTCGTGGTATGTACTATCCTGTCTGTGGGATGGTGCATATAAAAGATCCCTTGCTACTAATTGGAAAGAGTAGCCCATGAAGTGGCGACAGCGGATTTCCTCTTTCAATATCTGTGTGGTCCGTAACCATATGTCTGACTCAATATAACCATAAATAAAATGTGTTAAGTGTGTCATTAAATAAAACGTTTCCTTCCTTCAGCAGAAACAAGCATGGATCATGTCTCTAGCAATCTGTCCAGTACTAAGAGGGAAATGCTGTGGCTTCACCATTCATCTCATTATTATCATATATATTGAATGTTTTTGATATCCAAACAAAAAATGTCTTTATCTCTGTGTTTCATGTTTGAAAAGTCTTTTTAAAAAAAAGAAATAATTTTGTTTTTAAATAATAAAATATGAAAAATCAAGTACCTCAGGGTGAACAGAGTTTCCTCCCCATTGTTTCCCGGTGCTGTTTTTGGCCTCATATAGTCACCAAGAGTAGAACCTGTAAATTTAAAATGATTACTCAGCATTTACATTTTCATTGTGAAAACCATGCGACATTGTTTTTATTTCCTTCGAATATACTACCATTAATGTTGATTTTCCTGTACTGGTATTATAACAATATTTGCATTATCATTTTCTTTAAAAGAAGAGTTTTCTTGTATCAAAAATTAAACTAGATGATTTATTCTTTGAGTATCACAGTCAAACCTGCTTAAATCTTAACTCTACTATTACTAACCAGCCATCTGTTATAAGAGGTCACTTTAAACTACTCCTGAATCATTTAACATTATAGTATTAATTAAACTGTATTAAGCAGTTACTCGTCTTAGACTTTCAAATTATCTAATATAGTACACACTGAACTGTACCAAGCAGTCATCTTAATTCTTTGGTTACCATTTAATACTACCTGCTACTCAACACAAGTCAAAACTGTTCAAACCCTTGTGTTTTTCAGGTAGTCCACTGTCCACTGTAGTCCATCTAGTACCATATGACCAACATCAAATGGTGGCTGAATATTTAAAGTTTTCTATGGATGTATTGAAACCAAACATTCCTTTCATTTAATCTTTACTGCCAAAACCTGGATTTGTGGGATCGATAGCATCCAGTTTAGATACTTGTCTAAGGATGTGACATTCCTTTCATTTAATCTTTACTGCCAATACATGGACAATTTGTGGCATCGATGGCATCTAGTTTAGCTACTGGTCTAAGGATGTAACATTCTTTTGATTTAATCTTCACTGCCAATACGTGGACAATTTGTAGCATCGATGGCATCTAGTTTAGCTACTGGTCTAAGGATGTAACATTCCTTTGATTTAATCTTCACTGCCAATACCTGGACGATTTGTAGCATCGATGGCATCTAGTTTAGCTACTGGTCTAAGGATGTAACATTCTTTTGATTTAATCTTCACTGCCAATACCTGGACGATTTGTAGCATCGATGGCATCTAGTTTAGCTACTGGTCTAAGGATGTAACATTCCTTTGATTTAATCTTCACTGCCAATACGTGGACAATTTGTAGCATCGATGGCATCTAGTTTAGCTACTGGTCTAAGGATGTAACATTCCTTTGATTTAATCTTCACTGCCAATACCTGGACGATTTGTAGCATCGATGGCATCTAGTTTAGCTACTGGTCTAAGGATGTAACATTCTTTTGATTTAATCTTCACTGCCAATACCTGGACGATTTGTAGCATCGATGGCATCTAGTTTAGCTACTGGTCTAAGGATGTAACATTCCTTTGATTTAATCTTCACTGCCAATACCTGGACGATTTGTGGCATCGATGGCATCTAGTTTAGCTACTGGTCTAAGGATGTAACATTCTTTTGATTTAATCTTCACTGCCAATACGTGGACAATTTGTAGCATCGATGGCATCTAGTTTAGCTACTGGTCTAAGGATGTAACATTCCTTTGATTTAATCTTCACTGCCAATACCTGGACGATTTGTGGCATCGATGGCATCCAGATTTGACACCGGTCTTTCCATGCTGCGTCGAAGTTCCACCCCCTTGATCTTCCCTAGTGCCGAACTGCCACCATGTTCGAAGACACTGCTCCTCCCCGTGGTGACAGAACTGTCCCTGATTTCCTGCGACGTGGTGAAATCCTTGGAGAGTTGCGACAAACATCCCTGCCAGAACGGGTGAGTCACCAGACCGGACCAGCCAATTCTACAACAGACAAGTATTAGCAAGATAACACTCGATATAAGGCAAAAAAAAATAAAAGTTTGTTTTGATGAACAACACCAGTACAGCACATTGAGCACTTTACCACCGATATATAACTGTTATCATTGTGTTAATATCTGTATGTGTACCTCATGTTTCATAGCCTTAAAGACCAAACAAATTCAAAGACTTTTACCTGCCATTGTGAAAGACTTTCAAAGACTTTTACACAGCGGTCAAAGACAATAGAATGTGATAAAAAATACCAAATCAGTTCGTTTACGTTGTTTTTCATGGCAAAAAATTGAGCTTTTTTACAATGCATCGTGACAGATTAAACCTTGTAACTGGAAATTATCAAATACATGCAGCTGTAAAAGATATTATCATTTCTTTGGCTACGATTTGTGAAAATTTAAAGACTTTTAAAGACTTATTACAATTCAAAAACTTTCAAAGACCTAAAAAAATATTTTTTCAAATTCAAAGACTTTGAAGGAATTTAAAGACTCCTACGAACCCTGAAATTTCCACACAAGTTATCAACAGTTAGGTGTAGTGGTGCTTATATTTAATACAATTTTGTGGAGACTGAAGTACCATTCTCAACTTTCTTGGCATGTGGTAACCTTTAGGAGTTGTGGTGCTTTTGTTTAATAAGATTTCATTACCTAAACTATAGTTTTCGACTTATTCCAATGCCTACATTATGCCATACTATGTAAAAAACTAATATACAACAATTACCTTTTGAGAAAATCCTTTTCCAGCAGTCCTTCAATAAGACTGAGAAAGTCGGGTGAAGCCATCCCAGAAAACCTTGTTCCTGAAAAGATATTGAAACGATGGGTGAACATTGGGGCTTCTAGATTATGGTAGCCCCACTCCCATGGCTAGTGATATTCAATGTTGGGCTAGTAAATAACTACTATTACCATGCCAGACAAGGCTTTTTGATTATGGTAGCCGCACTCCCATAGCTAGTGATATTCAATGTTGGGCTAGTAAATACCTACTATTGCCATGCCCGACGGCTAGTGCATTTTTGGGGGGTCAAATGTTGCAGTTAAGTCTATTTTGTAAATATGAATATCCTGCCCACTCCCCAACCCCCAATGTTAGTGTTTTTAATCTCTATCTCCCTCTTTCGGTAACATATTTGATTATTACTATTATTTAGTAAAATTGTATTAAATTTAAGTAAAGTAGGGCTAGTGAATTTTTAATCGTAGCTAGTAAATTTTTTAAATCACTGATCCCATGGCTAGTGGATTTTATAAAAATTCTAGAAGCCCTGGAACATTATATAAGCTTTACACTATTTCATGACATGAACTACAATTTAGATATTTTAATTTTTATTCTACCTATCGTAAGCAATATTCTTGGTACATTTTGAACGATAAAAAAACAGTTTTGAAAAAAATCAAGTTTTCTATGTCCTGTGTGAATGCATATATCATTTACTTCATTTTAGCATGGTACCACGCATGACAAAATGAAAGAATTACACCATGGCAATAAATCTCTTTCCAAAACCAGGACAAAAAGTAACTTTTGGAAATTAATTTTTCCCAATTCACATTCTAGAAATTATCACATTGGGGAGACATAAAAGGCAAAATTTTAAATAACCAACACATACAAAACAAAACTTTATTTAAACCATTGGCATAGGGAATCGGCCACATTAGATATTCACCACACTGGGAAGAGGGCCAACAACACTGTCTATGAATTGCGTTATGGAGCAACAGGCATATATAAATGGTGGAGCAACCCCTGTAATTGCCGTGGAGATTGCCGCGGAGGGTTTCATTCTCCGTGGCATTTGTTTTGCCATGGACTATATTGAACATTTATTTCAACATATTTTTTTCCTTATTATTAAAAATAAAATATACTGAAAATAGATTAAAAGTGAATATTAAAACAGTAACTATACCGATATTTCTAAGTATCTGAATCTCAGCACCATCAGGCATGATCGAAAATACACGTAAATTACCAACATTAAGCAAGTACCAACTATATAATAGGTTATTTAATTCTGTTGACTATTCATAACACATTAAGCAAACGCTTTATCGCTGGGCTACGTCCCACCCCAGATGTTTGAAAACAAACTCTTGTATTATGTAGAGATATGCGTACCTTTAACCCTAGGAGGAGGGAAGGGTTTGTTCATTACTTTTTCTTTCAACTGTTCATCAGATTCGGCCAGAAACGGTGGATGACCTAGAAAATATAAAAGAAGAAATATTTAATGACTTCCAAACATAAACAAATCATGGGCTATTTGGTTTTCAAACAAAGGTAAATGAAAGAATGTGACAAATATGTAATATAAAAAAAGAATTACAATCAAACAATCAATCACAATCACAATGTAAGAAGTTATTACTGCAGATTATTATTAATACTTTTTTTATATTACTATAAACGATTTAATAACATTAACAAATAAAATCACTTTAGAAAACATAAAAACTTACACTTTCTTTCTGGTAGTAAAGGCCAACATATATGTTCGTATTGATGTTAAATACACGAGTGTTTATATAAAATAATACAGGCTCTGAAAAAATATTTATCTTATTGACCTAACTACTCTAAAACTTTTGTTAAAGATGTCTTGATTGATCAAAATGACATCACATTTAACAAATTTGACTCCGATTCCATGGATCTCAATAACACACTGTGTGCTGTTCTAACAACCTGAAATGTTTATTTATTTTATTATTTTTGTGGACATGTTTATTTATTTTATTATTTTTGTAGACATGTTTATTTATTTTATTATTTTTGTAGACATGTTGAAATATGTGGCCTAACGTACATGAGAGCCAAAAAACCCAACAGAAACGATATCTGGATTGCAAAAGCAAAGGAGAAAGAAAAACCTTATTATCCTATAACTTATCCATGATATTCATGTCATAAACCCATGTGACTTTAGTAATGTGGTTTACTAAAAATTGAATTAAAATGTTATTTTAAGTGTTATAGGATAAATAGAATTCGCTACTCGTGTTTTTTAATATGTAAAATATCAACCTCGTCTAGTTAATGAATATTTGTCTCGGCAGAGCCTAGACAAATACCGATTAATATAGACTTTGTTGATATTTTCCATATTAAAAAACACTTTTGACGAATCCTCTATTTATCACATGACAGGAAGAACAAGTACAGGACTCGGTGGAAGATTGTAGCCATTTCATTGGCTGTTAGGATGTGTTGTTTTTATTTTACCTGTGAACATTTCATAGAGAACACAGCCAAAAGACCACAGATCACTCAACACTGATGGTTCCTGTCCCGCCATTACTTCTGGAGCCATATACGTCAAACAACCTGGAAACAACAAACACAACAGAATAGAAACCAGAATGTCAACACTACTAATCGCTCCCATTTCTCTTTTAACTTTATTTTATTATAAAGCTAACCGTGAACATTAACCAGTAAATTGTTTCTCATCATCTCTATTTCTGTGGGTATATATGTACAGTGGACTCTGTCTAAACTGGATTCTGTGTAATCCGGATCTCTGCGTAAACCGGTCCATTTCTGAAGTCCCGTCCAGCTACCGTTTATCTCTTAGGTATAAATCTCTGCCTAATCCGTACTCTGTCTACTCCGGACTCCGGACCAAAAATCAAGAACGAAAGAACCGTTCATGCATTAATTACCTCTGTCTACACCGGATTGGGATTTGACTGAACGACAGGCTGCTTAATTAGTTGAACAATGATCGTCAATTGCCAAGTAATCAGGACGCCAAATACAAAATGTAATCGCACACGTGTGAAGTTTACTCTTATTGCGGTAGGTTGTTAGATCAATCGGATTAATATTAGTGTGTGTGTTGATACCTAACTGATTTCACTCTTATGAATTCGGCGAAGTATACTTGTCAACTTAACGCATGTATAAATAGGTGCGAATTGCTTGTATATTTTGTGTTATCTTATTTCATTTATAATGGCGGAACGACTCCAAAAACGGTTTAGGACGTATCGAAACTTTCGTTACAAAACTAAAGTCAAACTCGTTTAATACAGCCACTAATTTTATGCAGAAAAAATCCGCAGTAATTGCAATCGTTAAATCCATGGGATCAAATGTCATTGTCGATCATTCAAGAACCATAACTCTGGGTGAAACTCTGTCTAAACCGGTCCTCTATGTAAACCGGACTATTTCGACGGTACGAAGTGAGTCCGGTTTAGACAGAGTCCACTGTAGATATATATATTTAAGATACTCCCCGAGTGTCTTGTGATACCATAATTTATCAACGAGTGCTGATAAATTATCATATTACAAGAACGAGGGTTTTTTCTGTTTATCATCGATTATCATTCTTTTCATTTGCGACAATTGTAAACAATGTCAGTAATGTGGGTTGAATGTCACTATATTTGGCAACAGTAGACTCGTTAACTAGCCAGATATTGTCTTGTGATTAAAATTTGACCAATCAAGATTATAAGAAGCGATAGTGCCAGCGATATCTCCTACAAAAGCTTTTAATGGGTGATAAATATATTTATTACCCATATGGGCTCAAATATACGGGGTAATATTTTTTCGATCTCTGCACAGTGTGCAGATTGCTTCTACAGTCACTGATTGGCTGGCTTTAAAAAGACAAGATTTGATTGGCAATTACATACTGCCGGGACTACTTTTTGTTCATTCATGATTCCATTCATCGGTCAAACTATTACTACGAACTTCAAATATTTTTTTACGAAACGAACATTTACGGAATTAAAAATCAAAATATATGTACAAATGTTTAAAAATGTTTTTATTTTATTATTTTGACTGGGTTTTTTTGGAACTATTCTTTGGTGGATACTGTTGGGTGTGCACCGGTAACGGCGCGTATGAATATATTGTTATGGCTGGTAGAGCTTGTTAGTTCTTACAGCAGCGAGAACGTAAATATACTTTTAAAATCGTTAAAGATTGACAATGGGTAATAAAGAGAATAACCAACTCACTACGAGGAATTACGGATTATCTGTCCCTCGTGAATTAATGCTGTAAAACCCTCGCCAGAGGCTCGGGTTTACAACATTAATTCACTCGGGACAGATAATCCGTAATTCCTCGTAGCTCGTTAGTTATTCTCTAAATACATTTTTTATTAAATTATTATTAACATTATGGAAGATACATAATGGTTTCTACACATTTCACAACCGATTCTTTACCAGTTGAATTTATTTTCTTTAAACGTTTTCTGGTTCCATTTTACTCAGATGACAAACTTCACATTAACAAATAAATTGCTTACTATCCTCTCTATTTCTGTGGGTAGATATATATATATTAAAATTATTTATTAACATAATGGCACATGCATAATGGTTTCTACAAATTTCATAACTGATTTACCAGTTGAATTTATTTTCTTCAAATCTTCTTCAAATGTTTCCTGGTTCCACTGTTCACCGGCGTCGGCAAACTTGAGGAAAAGTTCCTGAAGATTTTCTCCCTCCACTTTCGACAGTCCAAAGTTAGCAAACTTCAATACACCCAAAGAATCAAGCAGGACCTGAAAATAGTTTTGTATATAGGGCGTGCATGTCCGACCCACGTTCACTCTGCCAATTGCCAAATTAGGCCTAAAAAAAAAATATGTGTGTTACAGGTTTCATCTTTGAAAAATATATGGTAGGTAGGTAGGAACCTTTTTTTTTTTTTTTTTATTGAATCAAAATGAGAAACCATAATCGGCCGAGGTGTTCCAAATGTCATTTGCAGATTGCAAAAAATCAGGGACCATGATTTTGTTTTAAATTTTATTTAATTTCTTTCTTTTTTTCTTTTTGCTTCACAAAATGTCTGGGTTGCTACATAAAATTAGGATAGGTTGGGAAACTGGAAGCACACATTTTTTTAGGCCGTAGCCAGTTGCTACTTCTTATACAAAGTGGCTGCAACTTTTAGTAGTTGGCTAATAATTTAAAAAATAAAATTAGCCCTTTTCAAAATGTTTTCGTGGAAATATACTCTACTTAATGAAAAAATGTTCTCAAACTAAATTCTTGTCAGTGTGAGCTCTCTCTAAGAAGCACCTATCAATTATGTCACATATGCATATTTATAGAAAAAGAAAAGGAGAAACCGGTTTGTTTAATGACACTATAACATATTTTAAACTGTGGTTATTTTGTGTCTAATGGTTATTTTGACATCTGGCCACATTTTAGTGCTATGAAATGATAAAATCGACTTAGGCTACGAGGTTACTGTGAAGCATGTCATGGCCGCCCTCTTCCCCCCCCCCCCCCCCCCCCCCCCCCCCCCCCACCGATGCTTTTACGATATAACGCTAAGAGAGTTTTGAAAATATGGGCCGTAGTCAATTATCAGAAGCCCAGGTGCGTGTGCAGGGGGAGGGCTTTTGGGGGCAAAAACGTTCCTTGCTCAGGCAAAATTTATTTTTTCTCAATATATTTTTTGAGGGCACATAACTTGACCCCCACTATAAACAGACCTGTCAACCCTCCCGGATTCCGCGGGAGTCTCCCGGTATTTGATCAAATCTCCTTTCACCTGTGCGGGAGACGGTTTCTCCTGTTAAATGACATTTTTGTAAGCATAAAAAAAAAATCGATCCTCTTTTGTCAAAATAACAGAAGGGAAGTAACTCTGCCTTTTTTTTCTCATTCGGAAAATGTCGACTACTTTCGGTTTCCGAGAATGTAACAGGCCGAATTGTCCCGACTGTTTAACCTTTGCCGAAGTGAGAATTGTGGGATAGCCTATTTATATTGTTAAAAAAGCACATGGAGTTTATAAAATGACGTGTTATTATAATGTTTGTTGTCATCGTAATGGCTACGAAGTGTGTGTTGCTAATTCAACAGGCTGTGTATTGACATTCAGTGTTGCCATATAAAAAAAATAAACTATCCAATTTAGTTCTAATAACACGTCTTAATTGTAAAATGTCTTCCCACTGGAATACATAATGATAATGCAACTATGATGAATCTGAACTGCCACTGACTCCCGAGTTGACAGCGATACACATGCATGTTAAAATCACATGTCACAGCAAGACAACGAAAATACCAATTAGCTGTATAAACATACTTGTGTCAGTTAATTTTGTATGTTTGTGCGGTAAAATGTTGGTTATAAGGGTACACTTCAAGAAATTATTTTTGTTCAATTAAAAAATGTTGTTTTTGACTTTGACATAAAGTTACTCACGGAAATGGGTATAATTCCGGTATATTTCACACGATGTCCGTAATGAGGTTTTACTTATGATTAATGAAAATACAATGTTTATTGCATCATTATAATGATTTTAAATAAGTACCACGCCACCGTTCCTCATTATAGTAAAAACTGAATATTAATTTATAAGATTTATATAAATTTGTCTTTGCCTTTGGTACTTAGGTACACTAACCACAAATGATAATGTAACGCAACCTGTAACAGTGTAAGGCTATAAGTGTAATACCGTAAATGTACTAATTAAAATTTTTATTTCTTGTTCATGTTCTTAACATTTTTGAAAAAAAAAGTATAATTTTTTTTTTTTTTAATGCCAAGATCTAAGGTTAAGAAGTATATATGACATTATAAAGTATTCATATAACTTATTGTAATAATGTTTTTTTTAAATCTTGCGATTTTGGGTTAAATTGTGTGAATTTAAAAAATCTCCTGCTTTTTGACAAAATCTCCTGCTTTTTCAACACACACCTCCTGCTTTCTCTTGACTAAAGGTTGACAGGTCTGACTATAAACTTTTGTCATTACACTCTGGACACCACCCTCACCCCATCCCTGCTAAAATTCCTGTACTCGCATCTGAGGTCTGTACAGAATAGTTCATACCACGGTCTTTGTTAAACCAGTTATGGGATCACACCGCTATTTCAGCCAATGAGTGACATGAAGGCAACAAATTTAGTTCTATGAAAAAAGAGTACCTCTTTTCTTTATTTTATTATGTTGGTGTCTGAACAGACTTGACAGTATGATTATGGAATATTGGAAGGGTAACATTGCCTCTTGATTTTGGCATATCAAACTGACAGATGCATATCTGCTTACCTACAGGCAAGACCATTGTTTACAGTGTCTGTGTTACATATTTTTATTGTCCCAAGGAGTCTGGATAATTGAAGTTGCAGGTGGCTAAGTATTAATTTTATTTGCTTAAATCCTGTCACAGAGGCTGTTCTCTTCATGTCAGGTAGTATATACCGTATATCTTCACCTATAAGTCGAATTTTTTTCACCCAAAAATTATTTTATAACTTGGGGGGTCGACTTATAAGAGGGTAAAACAATTTCACCCAAAAATATTACCGTTTTGGGGATTATTTTATAAGTTTTATTGTTGAAGTATGCCCTGTATTTATACTCAAATATGTTAATTTGACACATTTTTTTTATAACCTATTTTTTTTGGCATTGTAACGGTTTTGGTTATTTGAAAAGGCGTGCGATCTCACTCACATGCCAAGACAACAGTCCACTTAGTTAAAATAACAGTCATCACTAATAGCAAAAATGTAAACAATACTAACTACCTGTTGCTTGAGTTTATTTTGAAATCTGGTCACTGGCATTAATGGTTGTTGAAACAATGTTTTGTCGGTGATTAACTTCATGAATATTACTGAGCTTTCCCTTAAAATAGACTGACCTCTGCAGTTCACTAGAGCAATAGGGACACATATCATTTGGTACAAAAACCGTGTACTTTCCAGAGTTATCCTCCTTACATGTATTAATATGGCGGCAAAACATGTGATTAACCGATGATACATGTATTTTCAGTTTTATCGTAGTGATCTGTTGTCAGTGTTTATAAATAAAGTTGTTGTCTTTGCACAAAACCATGCTGTACAGTGCCATACAGTAACAGTCAAACAGCTTTCACTCTCTACTAAGGGAATATTTCGTTTTGATGCTATGTAGTTTGATTGGAATATTATTGCGATGTACAAAACGTGAAAAACGAAGTTTGTAAAATAATTTTCTTTTGTTCAGATATTGTACATTATTGTTCTCATGTGCTGAAAATAAGAAATACTTCAATATTTATAAGTTGTTTTTCATGGGTTGACTTATAAACGGGTCAATAAAAAAATATGTTTTCAGGGCTTGAAATTAGGGACTCGACTTATAGCCGAGATCAACTTACAGGCAAAGATATACGGTAGCACCTACTGTTAATAATTTAGTTAGTGCTTGGCTTTATGTTTGTATAATCAATAGTGTATAATCAATAGTGGTGAGATACTTTATGAAATGATAAATAGCTCACCTTTGACGGTTGCAGATCATTGAACAGAATGCCCAGACTGTGAATGTAGTGAAGGCCTGTGACGAGATCCTGACCGAATGTTCGAATTGAACTCTCTGGAAGATTGCCGTCCTGCTTAATGAGTAAGTCTAGACTGCCGCCCGTGCACAGCTCCGCGACTAGCCACAGGTGGTTACTCGTCTCGTACCACTCGTAGAACTTGACGACATTGTTGTGACTAATGTCATGTGTTATCCGAACCTGAAAAATGAAAATTAAACATATGTAACAAAAATTACATCAGGCTACAGAATAATCAGGTGGTAAAAGTACATTAGGCTACGATGTCACTGTGACACATGTCATAGCCCCCCCCCCTCCCCCCGATGCTTTTACGATATAGCGCTATGACAGTTTTGAAAATATGGGCCTTGGTCAATTATCAGAAGCTCATGTGTGTGTGCAAGGGGAGGGTTTTGGGGGAGCAAAAACACTCCCTGCTCAAGCATATAATCAGTCTTGTATCATTCGTAGAACTTGACGACATTGTTGTGACTAATGTCATGTGTTATTCGTACCACAGAAAATTAAAGATACACATTGCAAAAATTACATTCCACAATAATCAGGTGATTGAAGTCTTTGTAGAATATGATGACATTGTTAGCACCCTGTTAATTTCTAACAAAATATCAACTATATTATATGAAATTATTTTGACAGATTTGACTACATGTCAGAATAACCAGAATATTTGACATCCAATAGCTGATCAATGATTAATTAATCAATGTGCTCTAGTGGTATCGTTAAACAAAACAAACATATAAATCTGAACTCACTGTATTGGTTACTTCTGGCCTCTTGCACTTGTCAATACAATGTATTGCTACAAAATTGATCGTTCCCTTCCTTCGTCCTTTGTATGTGATGGCATTTTCTCCTTTGCCAAGTTCTTCATACAGAACAAAGTTCTCCATGTCAAGTACAAGTGCATGTACTAACAGCAGACAACATTAAGTTAGCATAACCTGCAAAAACAATGTACATGTAATTAACATAAGCAAAATATTTCAGTAATTGGATTATGCAGCCTCAATAATAAAATTTGATGCAAAAGAAATATAACTGCATTACATTCGCACTGAATACATGCAGTGAGTTATTTCACTAGCTAAAGAGAAATATAACTGCATTACATTCGCACTGAATACATGCAGTGAGTTATTTCACTAGCTAAAGAGAAATATGACTGCATTACATTCACACTGAATACATGCAGTGAGTTATTTCACTAGTTAAAGAGAAATATGACTGCATTACATTCGCAATGAATACATGCAGTGAGTTATTTCAGTAGCTAAAGAGAAATATAACTGCATTACATTCGCACTGAATACATGTAGTGAGTTATTTCAGTAGCTAAAGAGAAATATAACTGCATTACATTTGCACTGAATACATGTAGTGAGTTATTTCAGTAGCTAAAGAGCCATATCCAAATGAATTCAAAACTTAAATTCAATTGTCTGTGATAATAAATTAATGTGTCTTTAAAACAAGAAAATTGTGGTATTGGGTTGGAGGGTGGGACATGAAAATTTATGAAATTGATGAACAATTAATAGTAAATTAGGAATATTAGTTTGAGCCATTTGATATGTGCACAGGGTTTAAGCTGTCGTTCGCCAAATTGCCAAATGCGAATTAATATTGAATTTGGTGAAAATATTTCATAATCAAATCGCCAAAAAGCTAATTCGAAAATCCTGTTTCATTATCTTCCGCTATTTATTTTTGAGGAGTATTTGTTAATACATTAAAATGCATACAGGTCAGAGTAAGTTTACAAGTTGGAAATAACAATTAAACGCGAACACAGCATTAGTCTCGCTATTTGTACGTCTATTTTGCGCATGCCTGTTTTGAGCCACTTCTGTCAGATTCCATAACTGGCTTTATTTTTGTCAATCAGAATAGCTCGCTCCTTTTCGCTTCCTCTATGTGGCCGATGTCACATGATTTCTTGCATGCGGAAAAAGCCGACATGTCTCGATTGACTGTTCATGGAATACCGCTTACCGATTATATCATAAAACACTGATTAAACTCTATCTTTATTTTTGCAATGTACTGTCATTACAACTCCTAGCAATAGCAATAAACTGGGTGCAGTAAACCTTGGCAGACGATTGCGATTAAGTTGCATGTAATATTTTTTATTGTTGCACATCTATAATTGGCAATTTTATCAATGCGTTCAAATGGTGTCAGTTAATATATATATATTTATGTGTTGTCATGATGTCGTATATATAGCCTTACAAACAACTGTGCGAGACAAGACGTAGATGCCAGAGGTGTAGTCCTAACTATATGAACGACTCCAAGAGAACAAAGTTAGTTTGTTTTAAAATGGGGCATAACTGATGGTTACATTAAAGTAGTAACTGGGCATGGACACCCATATTCATTCAAAAATTATGGGTTAGAAATCAATTACGGTACTTTAAAAAGAGCCTTAATTTTATCATAATTTTTTTGGCTAACTGAAACCTGAATTGGGCTACAGATTTTTATGGTCAAATTAGCCAAATTGCTAACAATATTTTAAGTCCAGCTTAAAGGGACACGCCCTAGTTGTTAACCATTACGCCGTTGTTTTTCGCTATTAAACCCATTTTCTCACAAATAAAATTGCATTTTGCTTACATTTTATTATTTAGAATATACATTTTCATCCACCTGAAGTGTTTTTTGGTAATCCTGGTGTTTGTAATACCACAAAATGCATTTTTCATATTTCTTAAAAACGCACGCGCGTCTGAGAAAAAAACGTTGAGCAGACAATGTCTAATCTATTTTTAGAGGGGATCTTCCCGTTTCAATGTCACAGACGTTGGTATACCATGTGACCGTAATCAACATCTGATTTGTTGTCGTTTGCTTGTCGTTCATTTGTGAGGTTTTTCTTCACAGTTCATGAACATTTTCATTAACAATAAAGTTCAGACAAGTAAGTATCTCAATACAAAACGTTACAAACCCTTAAAACCAATCATTTTGCTAAGTCTTACGACATCTGGAGAGGGGATACAACCTTGGGGGTGGGGGTGGGGGGCACAAGCTATATTGTTACCTAAATAGAGTAGGAAAAAAAACCCTACATTTTCGTCCTGGGGAGGGGATGTGCCTCCCCACCTCTGGTTCCTACATACTGTACTACTACTACTACTACCACCACCAACAATAATAAATGGTGCATCTAATTGCTAATAACAATAGGTTAGCCACTAGTATCCGGTGCCGAATAGCAAATGTAGGCTAATTGCATTTATATATAAAATGTATTATTTCAAACACTGTAGTATAGTCAACATGGTCAGTGATGGACTATCATTGTCGTCTTATTCCGATTCAAGTATCATGATTGCTGCAGCAGCCACTTCCTCAACAGAAGCACCCATGTTGGTAAAGTAACTTCCTGTTCCAAACTCATTCCTTTCACTGTCCAGGACAGAACAGTTGGAACATGCCCAGGAGAGGTGAAAGGAACGCACCCCAAGTCTGTGCGCACTCTGGGAAATTTGTCCTGACATAGGCATTTCTGTGCTTCGAGTGACATCTACCGGTGACATCAGAATACTAACTTTCAAAATTATTTCAAGTAATTGGCTCACGGGGATTCCCATGGTATTTATCGATATAAAACCTGCTTTTTCACTCTATTTTATAAAAATGTGATCTAAGTGTGTTAGTTTTGTAGATTAACCAAAATTTGAATTAATTTCCGTGGACTGAAACTACGGTGTGCGACTTTAAACCCTGTGTGCCTAAAGCATTTTCCTTTGCTTTCTTCCGGTACATTAGCTTAATGTCATCAGGGAAAATATTGTTTTCAAAGTCTTGATTAGCAACAATTTTTGTCAATTGAAACTACTATTTAATGTTTTACACTTGTGTAGTAATCTCTGAAACTTACATACCAAATCACAAAGTAATACTAGTACTTAACAAAATGTTCCCTGCCATATGTTGAAACCCATGCATGTTCATCCACCTGATCCCAATATCACAGGCTTATGCCAACTAGTTGGTCACAAAGCTAAACATCTACACAGCCAGTTTTTTTTATTATTTAATATTTTGATATCACTTGGACCTATGGCACAACAATAAACATCACAATAATAAATATTGTGCCGGAGACAGTTTGGCTATCTTGATGCCAACAGTCTATGAGTCTATCAATTTCAATTTTATATGCGAGGTCAGGTCATAGGGTTTTACGTGCACATTTAGAGCAAGCTGTTGTAGCGCACACCTGTCCCGGGCACAAGAGGCTGAAGAGCCGGCTCCTCCGTCCAGGACTTAACATGTGAAGCGACAGGCACATATAAAAGGAAGAAGGGGGGGGGGGGGGATAAAGTGGTGTGGTTGGGTGTTTATTGGGAGACACGGTCACCTATGACCCACGAGATCGCATGACGGTGACTGATGACACCACCATCGTAACGTGATCGTTGATGACCGACGAGATCGCATTGACGGTACGATACGACTGCCATGCCTTTTGTTTTGAGACACCAGTGATTTAAAAGTTAGACCTGTAAACCAGACGATGTTGATATTGCAAAATGTGTTAATACCAAACAAAAATAAAAGGTAAAGATTGCATAATTAAGAAAAATAGCCATTTGACAAAGCTAGCGTACCCTCTCAACGTATACCATTTCTGCTAAATGTTACGCTGTTGTTATTATTTCTGCTTCTAAGACGAAACTATTCGTCCCGACTGGTAAAAATACATTTCGGTTCTAACTTTATTTAATCAGACATCTACTGTAACACTCTGACTAATCGTTATAGTTGGATCGGATATGAAATTAACATAAACATCAAAATATGTCCGTTGTACCGAAATGTATCATGAATACCAGTTGTTGTTATATTCTTTTGGACATCCCTCCACTACACTGAAGCTCATGTATGTCCAAGCTGACGAATTCATTCATTCATTTAAACATATTTTCGTGCTTATATCCAATTAAGGTTCAAGCACACTGTCCTGGGCACACACACCTTAGCTATCTGGGCTGTCTGTCCAATACAATGAGTTAGTTGTTAGTGGTTAGTGAGAGTGAAGAGGGTGTAGTGGTCTTACACATACTCGTTGAATCGTTAAAACGCACTCGGGGTGTGGGAGCCGGTACCGAGATGCGAGCCCAGTACCTATCAGCCTAATGTCCGATGGCTTTACCACGACACCACCGACGTCGGTTTGACGAATTTGTACAGTACTTATATAAATACTGGAGCTATACCTACACACACACACACACACACACACACATGTATATTATACGGTTTATATATTAAAGGTAACTGAACCCTCCGTGGTACTATATTCAAATCAATTTTCATAAAAATCATAAATTTATAAAGTAATAGAAATAGAAATCTACTCTGATCATTTAGATAATGGATTACTTTGAGGAAATAGACATTAGGCAAGAAGTGTGTAATGTGTTACAAGTACATCAGTGGATGACTTGATGTGTACTTGGCAAGTTGGACATAACAAGAAACCGATTTAGAAATTGTTGACAGTTTTAACTATCTTGGAGTCTGTCTTTATTATTAACACCGTTCAGAAGGTACTATGCAACCAAGGTAGAAAAGCTATGGCTGCTCTATTTGGTAAAACTAGTAACTATTTCTTACATGCAGAAACGTTACTATCACTGTTTGATACATATGTTAGCAGTATTTTAAATTATGGCTGTGAAGTATGGGGTTTTAACAAAGCAAATATCCTACATTTACAATTCTGTAAACGTATTTTAGGCGTGAAAAGGAGCACTACTAATCTGATGGTCCATTTTGAATTAGGTAGATCACCTTTGTACACAAAGGGCCGTCCATAATCTTCAACATTTTCACGAGCGTACAAACCGTATGCGGGGGGGGGGGGGGGGGGGGTGTGTGTTAAGGGGCCAGCGTACACTTTTTTTGAAAATGAAAAATGTCGATCAACATTTTTCATTTGGGGATGTACACTTTTAGGGGGGAGGGGGTGGTCAAAAGTGTACGGTTTGTACGCTCGTGAAAATGTTGAAAATTATGGACGGCCCCTAAGTAGGAACATCCGTATTGTTAAATATTGGATAAATTTGTTGAATACAGATAACTGTATTTTGAAAGAGTGTTGTAACACCCTATATGACGAGTGCATAAGAAAACTACGTTATGTTAACTGGGTTAGTCAAATACGAGACCTGTTTCTCACTAATGGTTTTGGTCACATATGGTATAATCAAAATGTAGAAAATCGCAATACATTTATATCACTATTCAAACAGAGAATGACTGATCAATTTATTCAATCTATGTATGTTGTATTCAACAATTCTCCAAACTGTCTGTTATACAAATTCGTTGTTAATAATTGTTGCTTACAACCTTACCTTCAGAAACCTATTGTACTGAAATACAAACATATTTTGAGTAAATATAGATTATCTTCCCATACTATCTTTATAGAAACGGGCAGATACCACAATATTGACAGGAATAATAGAATTTGTAGTCTATGCAATATGAATGTAGGAGAAGACGAATATGACTTTGTTCTAGTGTGTCCTTTCTACAGTAACATAAGAGATAAATATATTAAACCTTTTTATTATAATAAACCATCAACATTTAAATTAACGCAACTGCTGTCCAGCGACAATTCAAAACAGCTAATTAAATTATTGTGTAAGTATTTGAACACTGCTACCACGCATAGAACAGACAACATTGATACATGACATATGTTATTATATTGTATATTATTGCTATGCATGTATTACCCATTTACTATAGAATGTAACCCGATGCTACATACCATTCCCCGCAATGTGCACATTATATCATTTTATATATAACTATGTATGTATGCCTACAAAATGTATATTTTTTGGCAAAAAAAAAATGTGTGTTTACTGGTAGTGAGATAATGTATTTATAATCCATCCTACTGAAATCTTAAGTTTATCATTTTCCAAAAACTACCGTAACTACTGCCCTCATTATTTTATTTTTATTTTTTATTTTTTGGACGGGGTGTGTGTTTAAAGACATCACTGGAGCACATTGATTTATTGGATGTTAAACATTTACTAATTCTGACATATAGTCTTGGAGAGGACAACCGTTACATTAGTAACGGTTAATTTTTAATATGCACCATACCACGGCCTTTGATATACCAGGTGTGATGCACGTTAAACGCCGGATTTATATATCCTGGTTTTACAAGTCTCGGATATATAAATCCCCCTAAATGGGTTTTGGATTTGTAAATCCAGAAGTGAATTAAAGATTTTGATTTATAAATCTAAGATTTTCTTGAAGAATTATATATATTTGTAAATATTAGCTTCACTAGTAGAGCTCATTTTAATCAGATTGAAATATGTAGAGCATTTAGCCATGATATATATATATATATATATATATATATATATATATATATATATATATATATATATATATATATATACTCTTCAAAAAAAGTAGGGGAACTCTAATAAGAATTTACAATTGCCAAAATTGTAAGGTATATTAGCTGTAGGGAATGGTTATATGATAATAGTGAATTAATTGGGCAAACATTACAACCGGTAGTTCAGTATTACAGTAGGTTTTATGACCACCAAAGATCTTGAAGGACGATTGGGGTCAAAAGTGAAATTTGAAAGTTGCCTTTTTTTTCAGTAAATCACAAATTCAAACAATAAAAATGACTAAAAACAAAACAATAACAACTGTATGATCAACAGAATGAAAAAGATTTACAGAAATAATGTTCCACAGAGATTAATCGACCTTCCTGGATATTAGCTAGCATAATCAAAGTTTCTGATATTTTTCAGATCACATACTTTCAGAATTTGATAACTTTGCAAATTAGGTGCAAATTAATAGAATGAATGAATCAATAAATGAATCAATCAATGAATGAGTGAATGTTTAACGACACAAAAAGGTACGTATTTGGAAATATTTATATAATTATGTAAAATCACAGTGTAAGGAGCTGGGGGGGGGGGGGGGTAAAATACAACATACAAATCAAGGTAAAGTATATTTTGAAATTTTGTATAGAAATCAAAGTGTTTTAAAAACATTAAAATTAATTTAAGGTGGAATTTAAAAGATTCCAAAACATTACACTCCACCAAAATGTCGCGCACAGTCAAGTGTACACTGTCAATGTTCACACTGAGGAGGAGGGTCCTTCTTTAAAATAAATCAATGCATCAAATAATTATGTATGGTCGATGCTGGCACGGCACAAGACTACTTCATCCTTCCTGCACCGCCTGTAGGATGACTGCCACTCTCCCAGGACTGGCTTGATAGAATGATTGATTTGACTGATTTCAACTTATTTTCGTGCTTATATCCAATTAAGGTTCAAGTACGCTGTCCTGGACATACACCTCGGCTATCTGGGTTGTCTGTCCAGGACAGTGGGTTAGTTGTCAGTTGGTTAGTGGTTGGCGAGAGAGAAGGTGGTGTAGTGGCCTTACACCTACCCATTGAGCCCTTAAGAACTCGCTCTGGGTTGGAGCCTGCAGCCTGCAGTCAGATGTCAGATGGCTCAACCACTGAGACGGTTGATGGAATGAAGTTTGTTCGCCACCGCACCATCCCAATCATCTTGCCAAGTCGAAAAGATATATTGGTTAATATGATATTTAAAATTACTGTAGGGGACACCAACACCGACATGGGGCAAATGCAAAGCATATTTGACTGCAAGATATGCCTTTTCATTGCCCTTAATGCCAACATGGCTGGGTACCCAACAACATATAACATCTTTATTGCCAATGGATAAAAAGACACACTTTCGTAAATTAATCGAGGTCACGGCACTACGTTTATTGACATTTAAGCAAATGTACTTCGGTGACACTCCATAATTATTGACGTATGCATTCATAGTCATCATCCAAACACATTTCAAAAGCAACATTATACTGAAACTTGTGAAAGCTGTCCAGCGTTCAGAAAACAAAAATCTTTAAGCAGTAGTTTAATTCTAAATGACGTCATTCACCTTTGACGTCATTTCCATTCAAAAAGACTCCGCATCACATATTCTTGCATCATTTGAATACTAGTAATTGCGGACTGGAATTAAAGTTGCGTGTACAGTTTACAAAAACACGTATTAAGCTTGAGATTATATGATAAAGATACTATTACACTCGTGTGTTTCGGTATCGTCAATATCATATAATAGGAATACATATAATCCATTATGCTCGCCAGAGGTTCGCATCATACAATTTTTATTCCTAATATATGATACTGACGATACCGAAAAAAAGCCTCTGATAATTACCACTATATACTGGTGAAAAGTTAATGATTTATACACCAGTAAGCTAAATCAGAAAGTGACAAAGACTTGCACTTGTTTGTGGTTGTATGAGAAGCAGTCTAATGAGGGACCGCATCGTTCTTGGTATTACTGACAATGCTACAAGAAAAGTCTGCTTCAAGAATCGGGTCTAAACCTCACTACATGTATTGATATCTGTCGATGTGCTGAAGCTACATCATCTCAACTGCTATCCATTGAATGTGAAGAAATGTCTTCCCATGCTAGTCACTCATCAGGAGGAAAGTTAAAGCTCAAATGCAAGTTCTGCGGGAAAATTCATTCTTTTAAGAAATCACTTTGCCCTGCTTGGGGAAAAACGTGCGAAATGTGTAAAAAGAATAATCATTTCGCAGAGAAATGTCCTATGAAACGATTAATTCTGATTCTGATTCTGAACAACTTCTGTCAGTAACAGACAAACAACAGAAGATAATTAAGGCTGAGATGGTGATCAACGTGAAACCTGACACGTTCCAGATTGACTGTAGTGTATCTGTGAACGTCATTCCTGAAGAAAAGTACATCAAAGATACGTATACTCTTATCTTGTGCAAGACTTCACTTCATATGTGGAACAAGACAGTTCTACAGCCGAAAGGGAAGACAAGAATAACACTCCGCAATCCAAAGACTAGGAAGAAGACTTAGTACTCGATTGAATTCTTTGATGTTGCTGAAAACCTGATCCCATTGTTAAGAAAGCAAACATCTGAGGCCATGGGTCTTATAACTGTAACAAATTCGAGAGTGTGGCGAAACTTGGTGTACCTTCTGAAACTGGATATTTTCACAACGTTTGCAGATGTCTTTGATGATAAACAAGGCAACTTACCTGGAATCGCGCACTTCCAACCCCTGCAATTACCCGCGGCAATCGGCAATGTCGTGGAGATTGCCGCGGAGTTTGTCGTTCTCTGCGGCATTTCTTTTGCCGTGGTCTATATTGGATTTTTTTTTTCAAGATTGATTTTTTGCCTTATTGTTAAAAATAAAATATACTTTGTGAACTCAAAATAGATTAAAAGTAAATATTAAAACAGTAACTGCACCGTTATTACTAAGTATCTCAGCGTCATCGGGCATGATTGTAAATACATGTAAATTACCCGCATCACCTAGGTCATTAACTCTGTTGACTGTTCATAGCACATGCTTTGCAGGGACCACTGGATTGCAGGGGGACAACAGCTTATACATTGTTGAACCGTGGTTATGGTGCATTAATCGCGGGTGCTTTATTTTCAGTAAAATGTTTAAAACAAACTCCTACAAGTCACTTGAAGTGTTATGGTCAGCCTGATGAGGAGATATTTGTAGAAAAACATATACAGAGAGAGATCGTTCAGATATTGTAATCAAAATTTCTGTCATTTATATTGGATTTGATTGGAAATGCTAAACGAATGGCGATTTCAGCTTTAAAAAGATATTTTCAGCTTTTATTTTAAAATAGGTATCACATCACTGCATATGTTTTCATTATTAGAAAGGGATATTTTTAAAAAATAAAATAAAATAAACAAATAAACTTCTTAAAAATATATTAAAAATCCATCAAATTTAAGGTATTCCTCTGATCATAAACACTGGAACTTTTATAGGCGAGGCACTCATCTCCAGCAACCTCCCCTAATCCTCGCCTCAACCTCCCCTAAATCCTCGCCTCAACCTCCCCTAAATCCTCGCCTCTGAAATTTAATTTTCCTTCACATTTGTTGCTGTATGCAGTTTGGCTCGTATTTAATATTAATATTATTCACCCTATGGCAACACACCGCGTATATCGCTTGTCGCGCAATCTTTATTGTGCGGTATGTTGTGATATAATAAAGATAACAACCACATCTTGTTATTGTAGCCTAAAGGTGAAAATCGATAGCCGAAGGCGATACAACATTTCACAGAAACCCTGATATTAAAGCTACATACTCCATTGTGTATGAAACTGTCACTGACGTCACACATTGTTTCCTCTTTTTTTTTTCTTTTTTTCTTTTTTTTTGGTGACTAATTCTAAACTGTAGGGGCGGGACGTAGCCCAGTGGTGAAGCGTTCGCTTGATGCGTGGTCGGTTCCCGTCGGTGGGCCCATTGGGCTATTTCTTGTTACAGCCAGTACACCACGACAAGGTAGTGGTATGTGCTACCCTGTAAGTGGGATGGTGCATATAAACGATCCCTTGCTAATAATGGGGAAAATGTAGCGGGTTTCCTCTCGAATACTTTTTTAGTCATCAAAAAGGATATGTTAGTCGTAAACATGTTAGAATAAAATGAATCCCAGAACAGTCCCTTTAAACCGGCCTCGGTGATGCCGTGGTTAAGCCATCTGACATAAGGCTGGTAGAGTAACAGGGCATTCACCCACCCACCCACCCCGGTCATCCCCCCGGTATTCCCCCAGGTCATTCACCCCGCCGGTCATTAGTAAAAATGACTAACACTGTTATAGATAAAAATAAATATTTTAGGTGAAACACATTCAAAACAAACACATGAACACATTCAAAATGTTGACTAAAAAAAAGAAAGACATGTTTTATTTAACGACGCAGTCAGCACATTTTAATTACAGTTATATGCGTCAGCCATATGGTTAAGGACCACACAGATACTGAGAGAGGAAACCCGCTGTCGCCACTTCATGGGCTACTCTTTTCGATTAGCAGCAAGGGATCTTTTATATGCACCATCCCACAGACAGGGTGGTACATACCACGGCCTTTGCTATACAGTCGTGGTGCACTGGCTGAAGTGAGAAATAGCCCAGTGGGCCCACCGACGGGGATCGATCCCACACCGACCGCACATCGAGCAAACGCTGTACCACTGGGCTACGTCTCGCCCTAAATGTTGACTAATCAAGTCTACCGAAGTCTACATTTGCAGATTGTGGGCAATCTGACGTCAGTATTCCAACACGAGTCGGTTGTTGTACTCTCTAACGATATTCCTCAGTCTGTATTTGCGACGTTGAGGTGTTGGATCTGGGTTCGCAGCGCGGTACCGGCTCCCACCCAGAGCGAGTTTTGACGACTCGGTGGGTAGGTGTGAGACCACTACACCCTCTTCTTTCTCACTAACCACTAACCCACTGTCCTGGACAGACAGCCCAGATAGCTGAGGTGTGTACCCAGGAGAGCGTGATTAGGTCAGGTCAGGTCATAGGGCTTTACGTGCACATTCAGAGCAAGCTGTTGTAGCGCACGCCTGTCCTGGGCACAAGAGCCGGCCTTGGCCGGCTCCTCCGTCCAGGACAAGAAAGGTGGGGGAGGGGAGAGGAGGGACCGCCTGCACTGACAGGTGCAAGGGAGCACCAGCAGCCCGACCGTGGTCGGTAGCAGGCGGAGGCGGGGGGTGATGGTGCTATTGAATTTTGAATGGAGCAAAGTATTATGCCAACGAGAAAAGGTGCGCAATTTGGGTTGAGAAAATTGGGCGCAATTTTGAACGGTCGACCAAAAAGTAAGTTCCAGAGCTAATATAGGTTTTGACATTAGTGAATCGAGAGTAGCTCGTTAATTAGACCTCTATGATGCTGTGATGTCTCCCTAGGTTGCCCATATGGCCCTTAAAAAGGGCCTGACCGCTTCTGGTCGTGGCATGACAACCCAGGGGAGGCTCGTGCACTTGTGTACACACCGGTAGGCAAGGCGCTGTTGTTCCGGGGTTTTTCCCGATCTTGTTGTTGCAGTCAACGACGTCCTCCTCTTCAGTGTCACCAAGTACCAAGTAGACCACCAGCAGCAAGTATTTGGGGGTGGGATAGGGTAGGCCGGTATTCTTTTGTCCGGCTTCCCCTGGGTGCAGTGCAATTGTGTACTCGGAGCCGGTATTCTTTTGTCCGGCTTACCCTGGGTGCAGTGCAATTGTGTACTCGGAGCCGGTATTCTTTTGTCTGGCTCCTTATTATAGTACGTGCTGGGCCATTAAATGGGGGCGGGTGCACTGTTATCATTAGTCAATGCACCCTATGGACTGTTGCGGTGGTGCATGCTGTCTGTTTGTAAACCCTAGTTTGGTTTTGAGGTTGTTCCGATTGTCCTAATTCCCTATTCTAG
>NC_054711.1:15615499-15703658 GCF_016097555.1 Gigantopelta aegis | reverse complement strand
TTACGTTCATAGGGCGTGAACTGGTGATGGTGCCCTTGAACGCATATGCGCTGGTTAGTATTGCTGAGTGAAGCAGCTATTAAAACATACCCATTTGACCAAGTGGTCGCCTCCCTTAGGTTCAAGTGTGGGTTATTCCTTCTGAGCGTGTTCAATGTGGTCGCTTCTGCTGGGAGGGGATTTAGTTTGATAATCCACTTGGTGCTGAGAGGGGGTGGGGTGTTTCCAGTTGTTGTGGCGGGGGCTGGGGGTTCCCTGTTCATTTGAGGTTGGGATTGTCTGAGTCATCCAGCTCTAACTGGAATTTCCTTGTAGAAATGTAGTACACGTGGGTTTTAGCATATGTTAATAAGTTATAATTGTAAATAAATTAATTTTAAGTATTTAAGTAACTAATGTTTTATTTCAGGATGTTTGCTTACAAAGTATACATTACAGATGTATAAAGAAGTATCCCAAGTAATTAATATTTCTTGTGGCAAACTATTCCTATATTTAATAGATTTCATTGTTCCAGTGTAACCAGTATGGACTGAAGCCTAACCTGACAAGCACTCACGGTACAGCAGTGTGTGTGTGTGTGCTGTTCACCTTTAGCTCACTTGTATTGATCTATTTCTATTCTTGTCATTGGCTAACTCTTAACACTGTAACCTTTTTGACCTGAACACTAACTGCACAAGCTTGCATGTTTTTCTCACTGACTTGGGACACACCTTTTTCTGACAGTCAAGGCAGAGACAAGCTGCATGCAGGTTGGTAACAATTTAGTTTAAATAAATAATTATAAAATAATCTGCTTACTTAAATGTAAATCTGAATAAATAAATATAAATAGGTTAGTAAAATATTAGATTATATTGCTTTGGTAATGAGTATAGCTGGAGTTCTGTGTGTGTGTTTTTTATAACCCAGTTATTGCTATGTTATTTTTACTTGGTTATTTGCAACTGAGATATGTGTATATATCAGGTATTCATTTGTATATGTTGTTTAGGCCTACTGTAGTAAAATAATATTGCAGAGTGAAGTTCTAATCTATATTTTATGACATGCATTATACCCTATAAGTTAATTATGTACTATTTGCTCTGTACAGGTTTTGGTAAACAGTTGGGAGCCAGCCAGTTGATATTACACCCCCGTCTTATCCACAGGGTATGTTTAAGTAATATGTTAAGTACCATAATAATAACATATTTTTTATCTCAAATAGTTTAATTATAAATATTAATAAGTTGTATAAATAGTTTAGAGGATCAATGAAGTAACTGAATAGTAAATGAATCGATAAAAGGAATGTATTAAGCTTACCAATAATTATAACTATATCTATATAGATATATCTATATAGATATAGATATAGATATACCGTATATATTAGTATTAACGTCTGTAATAAACCCATTTCATTTAATATATAAGCAATATCGCCCAGCTATCTAATTTGAAGGTGGGTTGTTTTTTTGGTTTTTTTTGGGGGGGGGGTGTTTCCCTTATAGTGTAAGTATTGGTTAAAAAGCCTAGTGCTTAGCATATTTTATTTGACTACCAAAAACAATGCGTTTATTAAGTCGGTCGTCAACTGTCGGTAGGAAGAATATGTCAATTACTGTATACATTCGTAAGAACTTAAATTTCATTTCCCACCCCCTCATAAATCGTATCTAAGTTTACACTTATTGGTAAGATTAATTATAATATCTAAAAGGTTAATCTTATTTGTTATTTATCCGGCTGTCTGGATTCCTATCTGCTTCTTCTTCTGGAACCCTTAGTGACTCACCTTATGTTGCTATAATAAAGCTTGTATTTGGTAGTACATGGTGCAAGTGCAAAGACAAAGTCGTGCGGTTTATTTACACTATTGCGGCGTCCAATTAAAAGTTAGCCACCGCAATAGTTTCCTAAAAAGAAGAAGTAATTAAAAAAAAAAAAAAAAAAAAACCCACCCATTTATCTACAAGGTATACAGTTACATATATTTATGCTTAATAGTAAAAATACAAAATATAATAAACCTAATCGTATGTCATTTGTCCTGTTAGTCATAATTTGCCGTCCTTCAGCCGCTGATTCCCCGAAATGGAGTGCATAATCGTAGCTCGAGTGCGAAGGGTCGCTGCTCCATCCGTGGAACCCACGGGCTGACGGCGCGGCAGTGTCGCTCGTCATAGATTGCTTAAATTGACCATTCCGCCGTTGACCCCCCGGCGTGGAGTGCAGGGCTGAAGTCGAGTGCTGAGGGGCGCTGCTCCATCCAAGGGATGTACAGGCGGGACAGTCTTTGCTATTTTATTTATGTCACTGGTTGCTATTACGTTGCCCGTATGTTTATTGTTATCATTGTTAATAAAGTGATCGTTCCACCGTTGACCCCCCAGAGTAGAGTGCAAGCCGAGGTCGAGTGCTGAGGGGTGCTGTACAGGTAGGACGGTCCTAGATTCTAATTTAAGTGATACATTGCTTTTTGACCAGCCCGCCGTTGGACCCCCGGGTTGAGGTGCATAATCGAAACCGATTCTGAAGGTCGCTGCCCCATCCGAAGGACGTACAGGCGGGCGTTTTTTAGAGCAATGATCTTATCTGGCTATGTTGTCTGCTCTATGAGATTTTCTTAATATTCGTCTGGTGTCAGGAGCCCATTAAGGTGTTACGGTTCCCCATCCCGCCTGCGATCAACCAGGCTGGAGGATCCGCGTCGGTTGAACGCTGGCGGGGCGAGTTGCACGTGACATTTAGAGTTTAGGTTTGGTGGACTGGACGAAATGGTATACTGCCTTAAAGATTTTTTGCTTATGGTGTTTATTTGGATTGAGTAGTGAATTAGGGCTGATTATTGATTTATGGTTGGCTTCGCATTAGTTTTCTATGACTGTGGTGTAGCGTGCAGTCCAGGAGATAGTGTTTCATATCTTCTGGAGTGCCACACACACAGTCGGTACTTTTATTGGCAGTTACGAATGAACAGCTGTTTAGTTGCATTGATTTACCTATACGAAGTTTTGTGATAGTTTTATCCACATGAGTGTTTGAGTGTTTAGGTCTTACAGAGTTGACTATTGGTTTGATATTGTAGTACCATGTATTAGGTGTTTGGTCCCAGTTTTCCTGCCATTTATTAATGTAATGTTTCCTTGCTTTTGACATGAGTTCTGTGATCCCTAATGGTAGTGTTGTAATTTTGCTAGTGATTGATAATGCAGTTTTGTTCCATAGTCAGCTACTTCATTGCCAATTATCTTTACGTGAGCTGGGACCCATTCAAAGACTACTGTTAGGTTGAGTTGGTTTAGTTCGTGGAGTATACTGTGGATAGCTGCTATAATATCTGGTCTAGCCGATTTATTTGTTTGAAGTGATTGGATAGAGCTGAGACTGTCTGAAAAGATAACGCTTTTTGAATATCTTTAGGTTTTAATCCAAAGAGAGCTTCATGTATGGCTGTCAGTTCTGCTGTACATACTCATACATTATCTGATAGCCTGGAGTATTTAACTAGTTTAGAATGTCTAGATAGTTTTTCTTCAACTACTGCGAAGCCAACCCTCACGTTATCTGGATTTTTAGAGCCATCCGTGTAAATATGGATGTGCTCTTGGTAATTTTCATTAGCTGCGGCTTCGAACAGGATTTACTTAAATGGTGGAAATGGAGTTGAATCCGTAGCTTTTTTAATTAGATATGGTGTGTGGCACTCGACTAGCTGATTGATATGGTATAGTGCCACTGGCGTGTTATCTATTCCTACTTCTGTTTCTATTTTACTAGCTTTAGTGGCGAAAGAATCATTAAGATTTTTATTGGTTTTGAATACTAGTCCTGGTTTAGCTATGATAGGAGTGAGTTCCTGAACTGGATGATCTAGTTTAAGAGAGTTGATTTTTAGATGATAATTAAGATGTTGAAGATGTTGAAGATTGCGACGATATTTCAGTGGCATAATGTTAAACTCAACTTCTAAGCTTTGTCCGCTGGTATTTGATGGAACTTTAGCTATGATTCTAAGAGCTTGGTTTTGAATAACATCTAATTTATGTAACAGTTTTGGGGCGGAGCAACTGTAGGCTTGGGCTCCATAATCTATTCTGGGGAGAATGCATGCTTTGTAAACCATAAGCATTGCCTCTGTTTGCGCTCCCCAACTGGTACCTGAGATGGCTCTTAACAAGTTTAGAGTATTTTTTGAGTTCTTGACCAAGTCATTGATATGGTCACTAAAGGTTAGTTTTGAGTCAAAAGTTACACCTAGAAATTAAAAAATTTTGACTCTTGGAATTATTTTGTCACCTGATTTAAGTTGGGTGATTATCTAGTTTATTGACTTTATTAAAAAACATATAGACAGTTTTAGTTTCTGATAGTTTAATGCCCCAGTCCAGGGCCCATTTGTTAAGTCTATTCATATCAGCTTGCATTAGGTGAAATAAATTAGTGGTTGTGTTGCCTGTGCGCCAGATGGCGCAATCATCGGCAAATAGTGCTGTGTTTAATGGCGTGGTCGTTTTTGTTTTTCCTTTAGCATTAAGTGCTTTAGTTATGTCATAAATAAAAACGTTGAATAAGGTTGCTGAGAGGACCGAACCTTGTGGTATGCCATTAATTATTTCAGTTCTATCTGAATAGTGACCGTTCACTGTAACTGAGATTGATCTATTATGGATGAAATTGTTGATAAAATTAAACATATTACCTTTAATACCGTTACTCTGTAATTTATTTAGTAGACCTTGACGCCATACCATATCAAAAGCTTTTTCAATGTCTATGAATATTGCTAAAACCTTATGAGATTTTCGAAATGCATCATTAATGCTATTTTGTAATCTAACTATTTGATCTATTGTTGAATGTTGAGTTCTAAATCCGCTCTGTACATTAGTTATTAGGTTATTTTCGAGTAGGTAATTATTGAGTCGTTTATTGATAATAGTTTCTAAGGTTTTGCACATGTGGGACGTGAGTGTTATCGGTCTATAACTCCCTGGGAGGGAATGGTCTTTCCCCGCTTTAGGGAGACTAAAGCATTCTGCATGTTTCCACGCAGTGGGCATTTGACCCTCCCTCCAAATTCGGTTAAAGAGAGATAACACTACCTTATTTGATCAGGCCCGGTGGCAGTACTTTTTTTTTTAGCTTTAAGAGCTGTTTTTAATTCTAACATTGTTATCGGTTTATTAAATTCTAAGTTATCAGTAGTTGGGTGATTTGCTGTTTTAGTATCATTAGTTGGCAGAGAGTTATCTTTCTCAAGTTTCTCAAAAAATTGTTTAGGAAAATTTTCGTTGCTACTGTTTTTACTGAAAGTTTTACTGAGAAGGTCGGCCTTTTGTTTATTAGTAGTTGCTGTTTTATGTTTTTGCAGGACTGTGGAATTAGCGCGTTGTCCTTGAATAGCCTTAATGTTTGTCCACATTTCTCTAATAGATGTTCTATTGTTAATTTCACCGCAAAATGTATGCCAGCTGGCTTGTTTAGCATTGATGATAAGCTTACCTACTTCGTTTTTTGGCTATTTTATATTTAGTGTGATAGTCTTGTTTCACTGGGTTTTTTTTGATGAAGTTTACGCATCCTGTTCCTAAAGCCGCATTTGGATTTAATTTCGTCTGTCCACCAGTTAACTGGTCTATTTTTATTGAAGGGTTTAGTTTTAGGAATATTCTTTTCAGCTATTTCTATTATTTTATTAGTAAGTTTATTAGTGGCGTCGTCAATGTTTAGACTATTTTCTAACTTAATTTTGCTACAGTCGCTTGTAAAGCCAGTCCAGTTAGCTTTATTAAATTTAAACTTAGGTATACATTTTTCTTCTTCTGTATAAGTAGTATTACATTTATAGCTGGTTAGATTAGGGAAGTGGTCGCTATTGAGAGCTTCTAACACCTCCCATTGGGCGTTTGCACCTATATTGTTAGAGGTGATAGTTAGGTCGATGGCGGATGTGCCCAGATAGTCATGTATAAAAGTAGTACTGTCATCGTTGAGACATACTAAATTGTGTGTATTGATGAATTCCTCTAATATGTCTCCCTGTGCGTCGGAGTGCAGATCTCCCCACAGTGTGCTATGACAATTAAAATCTCCTACAAGAATTAAGTTATTGTTTGAGTTTATGAGTTTATTGTAATCTCTTAACGTTAGTTGATTATGGGCTGTTCCCGGTGGGCTATACACATTGATGATATCAATAGGCATTTTATCGTTTTGTATAGTAAGTCCTAGGACTTCTAAGTTTTTATTAATAGAATCATATTTAATTTCAGTATGCGGTATGGTATTTTTAATTAGAGTGGCTATTCCACCTCTGGTACTATTTTCTCTATTTTTATAATAACTTGTATATCCTGGAATTTTAAATACTTCAGTGTTTTTTTATTTTTATCTTTAGTGCCGATTCCTAGCCAAGTTTCTTGCAGGCAAATTATTTCTGGCTTGATGTTGCTAGTGCTAATGAGTTGAATGAGTTCGGCACCATGTCCCATTGAATGGAGGCCTTTAGCGTTCCATTGGAGAACGTTAAGGCCCTTATTTCCTATGTTTGAATTATTAGCGGGGGCGTATGGAGACTTGTCTCCCATGACGCTGGCCCGATATTTTTTTTTTACGTTTTTAGTTATTTTTATATTTAATTAGGTTAATTTTTTTTATATATAATTAGGCTAGCTTTAAATGTTGATATCTCCTGTACTAGAGTTTGTATGATGGATTTGAGTTGACTAACTTCTGACGGTAAGTTGGTTTTTAGTTTTTCTGCATAGGAGCAGTTTTGATTAACTGTAGGAATTGACTTAACGCTAAAAGTTTTTTTGGTTGTCTGGTTTATTTGTTTGTTCACTAGTTCTGTTTAATTTGCGAAGCGCCTTCTGGTAGTCGTGGCATCTGGTGTCGTGAGCCATGTGCCGGCTAAGACAGTTAGGGCATTGCACAGGTCTGGTACAGGGCGAGTTGCGTGATGATCGTTCATGTTTCTGTCCACACCTGTGACAGGTGGGAAGTTCTCTGTGATGGCGGCACTTAGCCGCACTATGTCCCCACTGCTGACAGTGGAAACATTTACTGGGCTTACGTTCATAGGGCGTGAACTGGTGATGGTGCCCTTGAACGCATATGCGCTGGTTAGTATTGCTGAGTGAAGCAGCTATTAAAACATACCCATTTGACCAAGTGGTCGCCTCCCTTAGGTTCAAGTGTGGGTTATTCCTTCTGAGCGTGTTCAATGTGGTCGCTTCTGCTGGGAGGGGATTTAGTTTGATAATCCACTTGGTGCTGAGAGGGGGTGGGGTGTTTCCAGTTGTTGTGGCGGGGGCTGGGGGTTCCCTGTTCATTTGAGGTTGGGATTGTCTGAGTCATCCAGCTCTAACTGGAATTTCCTTGTAGAAATGTAGTACACGTGGGTTTTAGCATATGTTAATAAGTTATAATTGTAAATAAATTAATTTTAAGTATTTAAGTAACTAATGTTTTATTTCAGGATGTTTGCTTACAAAGTATACATTACAGATGTATAAAGAAGTATCCCAAGTAATTAATATTTCTTGTGGCAAACTATTCCTATATTTAATAGATTTCATTGTTCCAGTGTAACCAGTATGGACTGAAGCCTAACCTGACAAGCACTCACGGTACAGCAGTGTGTGTGTGTGTGCTGTTCACCTTTAGCTCACTTGTATTGATCTATTTCTATTCTTGTCATTGGCTAACTCTTAACACTGTAACCTTTTTGACCTGAACACTAACTGCACAAGCTTGCATGTTTTTCTCACTGACTTGGGACACACCTTTTTCTGACAGTCAAGGCAGAGACAAGCTGCATGCAGGTTGGTAACAATTTAGTTTAAATAAATAATTATAAAATAATCTGCTTACTTAAATGTAAATCTGAATAAATAAATATAAATAGGTTAGTAAAATATTAGATTATATTGCTTTGGTAATGAGTATAGCTGGAGTTCTGTGTGTGTGTTTTTTATAACCCAGTTATTGCTATGTTATTTTTACTTGGTTATTTGCAACTGAGATATGTGTATATATCAGGTATTCATTTGTATATGTTGTTTAGGCCTACTGTAGTAAAATAATATTGCAGAGTGAAGTTCTAATCTATATTTTATGACATGCATTATACCCTATAAGTTAATTATGTACTATTTGCTCTGTACAGGTTTTGGTAAACAGTTGGGAGCCAGCCAGTTGATATTACACCCCCGTCTTATCCACAGGGTATGTTTAAGTAATATGTTAAGTACCATAATAATAACATATTTTTTATCTCAAATAGTTTAATTATAAATATTAATAAGTTGTATAAATAGTTTAGAGGATCAATGAAGTAACTGAATAGTAAATGAATCGATAAAAGGAATGTATTAAGCTTACCAATAATTATAACTATATCTATATAGATATATCTATATAGATATAGATATAGATATACCGTATATATTAGTATTAACGTCTGTAATAAACCCATTTCATTTAATATATAAGCAATATCGCCCAGCTATCTAATTTGAAGGTGGGTTGTTTTTTTTGTTTTTTTTTTGGGGGGGGGGGTGTTTCCCTTATAGTGTAAGTATTGGTTAAAAAGCCTAGTGCTTAGCATATTTTATTTGACTACCAAAAACAATGCGTTTATTAAGTCGGTCGTCAACTGTCGGTAGGAAGAATATGTCAATTACTGTATACATTCGTAAGAACTTAAATTTCATTTCCCACCCCCTCATAAATCGTATCTAAGTTTACACTTATTGGTAAGATTAATTATAATATCTAAAAGGTTAATCTTATTTGTTATTTATCCGGCTGTCTGGATTCCTATCTGCTTCTTCTTCTGGAACCCTTAGTGACTCACCTTATGTTGCTATAATAAAGCTTGTATTTGGTAGTACATGGTGCAAGTGCAAAGACAAAGTCGTGCGGTTTATTTACACTATTGCGGCGTCCAATTAAAAGTTAGCCACCGCAATAGTTTCCTAAAAAGAAGAAGTAATTAAAAAAAAAAAAAAAAAAAACCCACCCATTTATCTACAAGGTATACAGTTACATATATTTATGCTTAATAGTAAAAATACAAAATATAATAAACCTAATCGTATGTCATTTGTCCTGTTAGTCATAATTTGCCGTCCTTCAGCCGCTGATTCCCCGAAATGGAGTGCATAATCGTAGCTCGAGTGCGAAGGGTCGCTGCTCCATCCGTGGAACCCACGGGCTGACGGCGCGGCAGTGTCGCTCGTCATAGATTGCTTAAATTGACCATTCCGCCGTTGACCCCCCGGCGTGGAGTGCAGGGCTGAAGTCGAGTGCTGAGGGGCGCTGCTCCATCCAAGGGATGTACAGGCGGGACAGTCTTTGCTATTTTATTTATGTCACTGGTTGCTATTACGTTGCCCGTATGTTTATTGTTATCATTGTTAATAAAGTGATCGTTCCACCGTTGACCCCCCAGAGTAGAGTGCAAGCCGAGGTCGAGTGCTGAGGGTGCTGTACAGGTAGGACGGTCCTAGATTCTAATTTAAGTGATACATTGCTTTTTGACCAGCCCGCCGTTGGACCCCCGGGTTGAGGTGCATAATCGAAACCGATTCTGAAGGTCGCTGCCCCATCCGAAGGACGTACAGGCGGGCGTTTTTTAGAGCAATGATCTTATCTGGCTATGTTGTCTGCTCTATGAGATTTTCTTAATATTCGTCTGGTGTCAGGAGCCCATTAAGGTGTTACGGTTCCCCATCCCGCCTGCGATCAACCAGGCTGGAGGATCCGCGTCGGTTGAACGCTGGCGGGGCGAGTTGCACGTGACATTTAGAGTTTAGGTTTGGTGGACTGGACGAAATGGTATACTGCCTTAAAGATTTTTTGCTTATGGTGTTTATTTGGATTGAGTAGTGAATTAGGGCTGATTATTGATTTATGGTTGGCTTCGCATTAGTTTTCTATGACTGTGGTGTAGCGTGCAGTCCAGGAGATAGTGTTTCATATCTTCTGGAGTGCCACACACACAGTCGGTACTTTTATTGGCAGTTACGAATGAACAGCTGTTTAGTTGCATTGATTTACCTATACGAAGTTTTGTGATAGTTTTATCCACATGAGTGTTTGAGTGTTTAGGTCTTACAGAGTTGACTATTGGTTTGATATTGTAGTACCATGTATTAGGTGTTTGGTCCCAGTTTTCCTGCCATTTATTAATGTAATGTTTCCTTGCTTTTGACATGAGTTCTGTGATCCCTAATGGTAGTGTTGTAATTTTGCTAGTGATTGATAATGCAGTTTTGTTCCATAGTCAGCTACTTCATTGCCAATTATCTTTACGTGAGCTGGGACCCATTCAAAGACTACTGTTAGGTTGAGTTGGTTTAGTTCGTGGAGTATACTGTGGATAGCTGCTATAATATCTGGTCTAGCCGATTTATTTGTTTGAAGTGATTGGATAGAGCTGAGACTGTCTGAAAAGATAACGCTTTTTGAATATCTTTAGGTTTTAATCCAAAAGAGAGCTTCATGTATGGCTGTCAGTTCTGCTGTACATACTCATACATTATCTGATAGCCTGGAGTATTTAACTAGTTTAGAATGTCTAGATAGTTTTTCTTCAACTACTGCGAAGCCAACCCTCACGTTATCTGGATTTTTAGAGCCATCCGTGTAAATATGGATGTGCTCTTGGTAATTTTCATTAGCTGCGGCTTCGAACAGGATTTACTTAAATGGTGGAAATGGAGTTGAATCCGTAGCTTTTTTAATTAGATATGGTGTGTGGCACTCGACTAGCTGATTGATATGGTATAGTGCCACTGGCGTGTTATCTATTCCTACTTCTGTTTCTATTTTACTAGCTTTAGTGGCGAAAGAATCATTAAGATTTTTATTGGTTTTGAATACTAGTCCTGGTTTAGCTATGATAGGAGTGAGTTCCTGAACTGGATGATCTAGTTTAAGAGAGTTGATTTTTAGATGATAATTAAGATGTTGAAGATGTTGAAGATTGCGACGATATTTCAGTGGCATAATGTTAAACTCAACTTCTAAGCTTTGTCCGCTGGTATTTGATGGAACTTTAGCTATGATTCTAAGAGCTTGGTTTTGAATAACATCTAATTTATGTAACAGTTTTGGGGCGGAGCAACTGTAGGCTTGGGCTCCATAATCTATTCTGGGGAGAATGCATGCTTTGTAAACCATAAGCATTGCCTCTGTTTGCGCTCCCCAACTGGTACCTGAGATGGCTCTTAACAAGTTTAGAGTATTTTTTGAGTTCTTGACCAAGTCATTGATATGGTCACTAAAGGTTAGTTTTGAGTCAAAAGTTACACCTAGAAATTAAAAAATTTTGACTCTTGGAATTATTTTGTCACCTGATTTAAGTTGGGTGATTATCTAGTTTATTGACTTTATTAAAAAACATATAGACAGTTTTAGTTTCTGATAGTTTAATGCCCCAGTCCAGGGCCCATTTGTTAAGTCTATTCATATCAGCTTGCATTAGGTGAAATAAATTAGTGGTTGTGTTGCCTGTGCGCCAGATGGCGCAATCATCGGCAAATAGTGCTGTGTTTAATGGCGTGGTCGTTTTTGTTTTTCCTTTAGCATTAAGTGCTTTAGTTATGTCATAAATAAAAACGTTGAATAAGGTTGCTGAGAGGACCGAACCTTGTGGTATGCCATTAATTATTTCAGTTCTATCTGAATAGTGACCGTTCACTGTAACTGAGATTGATCTATTATGGATGAAATTGTTGATAAAATTAAACATATTACCTTTAATACCGTTACTCTGTAATTTATTTAGTAGACCTTGACGCCATACCATATCAAAAGCTTTTTCAATGTCTATGAATATTGCTAAAACCTTATGAGATTTTCGAAATGCATCATTAATGCTATTTTGTAATCTAACTATTTGATCTATTGTTGAATGTTGAGTTCTAAATCCGCTCTGTACATTAGTTATTAGGTTATTTTCGAGTAGGTAATTATTGAGTCGTTTATTGATAATAGTTTCTAAGGTTTTGCACATGTGGGACGTGAGTGTTATCGGTCTATAACTCCCTGGGAGGGAATGGTCTTTCCCCGCTTTAGGGAGACTAAAGCATTCTGCATGTTTCCACGCAGTGGGCATTTGACCCTCCCTCCAAATTCGGTTAAAGAGAGATAACACTACCTTATTTGATCAGGCCCGGTGGCAGTACTTTTTTTTTTAGCTTTAAGAGCTGTTTTTAATTCTAACATTGTTATCGGTTTATTAAATTCTAAGTTATCAGTAGTTGGGTGATTTGCTGTTTTAGTATCATTAGTTGGCAGAGAGTTATCTTTCTCAAGTTTCTCAAAAAATTGTTTAGGAAAATTTTCGTTGCTACTGTTTTTACTGAAAGTTTTACTGAGAAGGTCGGCCTTTTGTTTATTAGTAGTTGCTGTTTTATGTTTTTGCAGGACTGTGGAATTAGCGCGTTGTCCTTGAATAGCCTTATGTTTGTCCACATTTCTCTAATAGATGTTCTATTGTTAATTTCACCGCAAAATGTATGCCAGCTGGCTTGTTTAGCATTGATGATAAGCTTACCTACTTCGTTTTTGGCTATTTTATATTTAGTGTGATAGTCTTGTTTCACTGGGGTTTTTTTGATGAAGTTTACGCATCCTGTTCCTAAAGCCGCATTTGGATTTAATTTCGTCTGTCCACCAGTTAACTGGTCTATTTTTATTGAAGGGTTTAGTTTTAGGAATATTCTTTTCAGCTATTTCTATTATTTTATTAGTAAGTTTATTAGTGGCGTCGTCAATGTTTAGACTATTTTCTAACTTAATTTTGCTACAGTCGCTTGTAAAGCCAGTCCAGTTAGCTTTATTAAATTTAAACTTAGGTATACATTTTTCTTCTTCTGTATAAGTAGTATTACATTTATAGCTGGTTAGATTAGGGAAGTGGTCGCTATTGAGAGCTTCTAACACCTCCCATTGGGCGTTTGCACCTATATTGTTAGAGGTGATAGTTAGGTCGATGGCGGATGTGCCCAGATAGTCATGTATAAAAGTAGTACTGTCATCGTTGAGACATACTAAATTGTGTGTATTGATGAATTCCTCTAATATGTCTCCCTGTGCGTCGGAGTGCAGATCTCCCCACAGTGTGCTATGACAATTAAAATCTCCTACAAGAATTAAGTTATTGTTTGAGTTTATGAGTTTATTGTAATCTCTTAACGTTAGTTGATTATGGGCTGTTCCCGGTGGGCTATACACATTGATGATATCAATAGGCATTTTATCGTTTTGTATAGTAAGTCCTAGGACTTCTAAGTTTTTATTAATAGAATCATATTTAATTTCAGTATGCGGTATGGTATTTTTAATTAGAGTGGCTATTCCACCTCTGGTACTATTTTCTCTATTTTTATAATAACTTGTATATCCTGGAATTTTAAATACTTCAGTGTTTTTTTATTTTTATCTTTAGTGCCGATTCCTAGCCAAGTTTCTTGCAGGCAAATTATTTCTGGCTTGATGTTGCTAGTGCTAATGAGTTGAATGAGTTCGGCACCATGTCCCATTGAATGGAGGCCTTTAGCGTTCCATTGGAGAACGTTAAGGCCCTTATTTCCTATGTTTGAATTATTAGCGGGGGCGTATGGAGACTTGTCTCCCATGACGCTGGCCCGATATTTTTTTTTTACGTTTTTAGTTATTTTTATATTTAATTAGGTTAATTTTTTTTATATATAATTAGGCTAGCTTTAAATGTTGATATCTCCTGTACTAGAGTTTGTATGATGGATTTGAGTTGACTAACTTCTGACGGTAAGTTGGTTTTTAGTTTTTCTGCATAGGAGCAGTTTTGATTAACTGAATAATTCTCAATATGTGTCTTGGCTTAGCAGACCAGAAGAAATAACAGGAGTTTGCGAAAAACTAACAGTTGGTGTGGTATACATTCCCCCTATGGGATCTCCATACTATAAAGAAAATACATTTGACATCATAGAAAATGAAATTACCAACTACACAGAAATAAATAGCCCATTACTACTACTAGGTGATTTTAATGCTAGAACAAAATATTTTCCTGATTACACTATAACTGACACAGACACAGACATGCTAAATAATATAGAAAACGACTTGATGGATTTTTTAAATAACATTTTAAAATTAGAATCATATAATGTACCTATAGAGAGATCAAGCCAGGATTCAGGCAAAGTAAATAGTCATGGTATTAAACTATTGAATTTATGTCAATCACACAATCTATATATAGTGAATGGCAGACTGTGTGATGATAAACATGTGGGAAAAGTTACTTGTAAAGACAGTAGTGTTGTAAATTATGCCATTGCCACTCATCATATATTTAAAATAACAAATGTTTTTCAAGAGTGTGAATTTGACCCACTTTTCTCTGATGTTCACTGCGGCCCTTTAAGACATTTGGAATGACTGTTTATGACGACATTCCACGTGGACATAAAACAGTATTGCCTCAAGTGAGATCGAATAAACAAGACCACACGCGCGCACACGCGCGCACACACACACACGCACACACGCACGCACGCACGCACGCACGCACACACACACGCACACACACATATCTACACACGTACACCCACACGCACAGGTAAACACGTAAACACACGTACACCCACACGCACACGTGTACACACGTAAACACACACGTAAACATACGCACACGCACACGTGTACACACACGTAAACATACGTACACACACACGTGTACACACACGTAAACACACGTACACACACGTACACACACACGTGTACACACACGTAAACATACGTACACACACGTAAACATACGTACACACACGTGTACACACACGTAAACATACGTACACACACACGTACACACAGGTGGGGGTTTCGGGGTTTGAAACCCTTACCTGCTCAAGCACATTTTGTTTTTCATAATATTTTCTGTGAGCAGGACTCGATAACCGCTAAAATTCTTGCACTGCACACGCGTCTTCACCCACTCATCCACACACGCGCATGCACACAGACACACGCGCATGCACACACACATACAATACACAACACACACACACACACACACACGCCAGAGGCTAAAGATCCGGTATCGGTGAAACTGAATAACAATATGTCACACATTAAACGTAGTACACCTGTTGAAATGTCTCATAAAATCAATTACCACAAACCCAAAGGCAAAGTGTAAGCGCTGTTCCATTTAGACATACCGTGGCCTTTGATGTACCAGCCTTGGGCACTGTCATGGCTGGAACGGAATAAAACTGGAGTCCACTGAAGCCGGTTCATCCTGCGACTCATCGTATCCGCAAGGCGGATCCAGGAAATATTGGGGGGGGGGGGGGTGCGGCTAAGAGGAAAATGGCGTGTGGACCAACTTGTGAAATGGCAGCCAAATTAAACAAAATTAAGCTACCAAAAAAAAGACACTTTAATAATTATTATATAATTTTAGTTTTGTGAGGGCGGGTCCCCTGGTTCTCCCCTCCCCCTGGATCGGCCTGTACTTAGACCAGCGCTATACATACATCGACACAGGTATCTGGAGTGGGGGAGGGTGTGATGGTGCATAATCAGGCCCGTAGCCAGGATTTTGAGATTTTGAGAGGGGGGGGGGGGGGGTCCTTTAGGCTTACGGTGAGGTATATTGAAAAAAAGGTCACCGGTAATGGGGGTCGACCGACCCCCCCCCCCCCCCCCCCCCCCCCCCCCCCCCCCCCCCCCCCCCCCCCAACCCCCCCCCCCCCCCCCCCCCCCCCCCCCCCCCCCCCCCCCCCCCATTGGCTACGGGCCTGATAATCTGTATGAGAGGGTTACAGTCTAGGGGAAGGCACAAGCCCTTTTTTACCTTTATTTATATGGGACCGGAAAAAAAAAATTCCTAACATTTTTGTCCTCCAGTGCCCCACATCCCCGTTCCTACGGGACTGCGACAGTGAGCACGATAAGTTGAAAATCACCACCATACTCCCCCCCCACACACACACCCACACGCACGCACACCGTGTTTTCAAATTGTCGAACCGCCCTTGAAACAGCTTGAGAAGAAAATTGAATCGCTGAAGGCAGAAGTGAGTCTGCCGCACCACTCAATTGACAAACCACTGGCAAAGTTGTGTACACGTCGACAGCTGGAGTCGACGTTAATATCGTGTCATTCAATACAATACAACACAATACATTTACAGAGACGTCCGATATGCAGACGGATAGACAGCGCACAAACGATATGGTGACAATTAGAAAAGGTAAGTTCGTTGAAGCAGTTTTAATTATTATGCTAGGGTCAGACTACCAACTGACAGCACACAATTGGCCAATGTTATGCTTTCACGACTTCTACGACTGTCCATCGTAAGTTTACGTCTGCGACTAGCGGTCATACCAGTCATACGTGGACACGTGTTTGTCATCTATTTCACGGAAGCCGGAACATTGTATGTGAATTTCAAACTATATTAGTGGCACTATTAGTAGTAATAATAAGAATTGTGGTTTAGTCGTAGATTTACGTTTACGTGCGAAACTAGGCTTGAACGATATTTTGTGAAATTAGGCCCTGAGCGCTCTTTACAACTCGATTCTCGTCTATAATCCATTAGTTGTTAATCTGAGCGCACCAGTCGAAAGTCGGGAGTTGAGGATATTACAACAAGCCATATTATTATCTTGATTGGTCCCCCACCGGTTCAACCGAAGGGGACTATAGGTTTCATCTCCGTCCTCCTGTCTGTCTGTCCGTCCGTCTGCTTGTTCATCCGTCCGTCTATCTCACATATACTTTTCCTGATGTTTTGTTGTTGTTTTTGTTTTGCTTTTTAAAGCCTTGAGATATTGAGCTGAAATGTTGTGTATAGCTTTATAATGGACGGTTACAGACCACGTTTGACTTTCATGGCAATTCACACATTTTGGACGGAGTTATGGCCCTTGAACTTAGGAGATATAAAAATTAGTTTTCCAGACTTTTGTTTTGCAATGTCTGAAGATATTAATATGAAATGTTGTATATGCCTTTATCAAAGAAAAGAAATGTTTTTATTTAACGACGTACATTTTATTTACGGTTATATGGCGTCAGACATATGGTTAAAGACCACACAGATTTTGAGAGGAAACCCGTTGTCGCCACTACATGGGCTACTCTTTCCGATTAGCAGCAAGGGATCTTTTATTTGCGCTTCCCACAGGCAGGATAGCACAGACCATGGCCTTTGTTGAACCAGTTATGGATCACTGGTCGGTGCAAATGGTTTACCCATTGAGCCTTGCGGAGCACTCACTCAGGGTTTGGAGTCGGTATCTGGATTAAAAATCCCATGCCTCGACTGGGATCTGAACCCAGTACCTACCAGCCTGTAGACCGATGGCCTAACCACGACGCCACCGAGGCCGGTGCCTTTATTATGTACTGTTACTGATCAAGTTTAACTTTTATGGTGATTTACCCTCTTTTTACAGAAGTATGCAGAATCTTGTCCTTTTTTTTTTTTTATATATATCTCCAGTAATAGCATAGAAATGTTTAATCTTTATAGTATGTTAAACATTATTTATAAAATTTAGCCCCCCCCCCCCCCCCCCCCCCCCCCATGGATTTTGGTCAGGGTACGGCCCTGGTATGGCCCTTGAATTTAGGAGATCCAAAAACATTTGAGTTCGGTAGGGAACATGTATTGCTTTAGCAGTACTCTCACAATGCTTGTTTAAATAGAGTAGAACCAAAAATATACATATTGGTGCCATTCGCCTTCCCACGGGCATGAATGTTAGTTTTGTAATATGTTGTTCATGCTATCTGAAACGTGGAATTTGAATTTGTTAAAGATTTTTTTCATCAAATTCGCTACACCGTGGAATAAATGAATGAATAAATGTTTAACTACACCCCCAGCATGTGAAGACATTCATTCCACGGTGTAGTGGCCATTTTAGCACTATATCGTACGATACATACTATTGTAACATTTTAATACTATATACACGCGTCTGAAATATTTCACAATAGCGTGGTATCCGTTTCAATAATAAATTGTAACCTAGTTACATATTATTTTTAAATTTTGTTGCTGGGAACACGCATCTAAAATCCGTTACTAAACCCTTGTTCATTCATTCATTCTTCATCCATCCATCCATCCATCCATCCATCCATCCATCCATCCATCCATCCATCCATCCATCCATCCATCCATTCATCCATCCATTCATCCATTCATTCATTTCAACTTACTTTCGTGCTTATATCCAGTTAAGGTTCAAGCGCGCTATCTGGGCTCTCTGTCATGGGCGTACATAGGATTTTGAAAAGGGGGGTTCCAAAATAGATTGCAGAGATATTGGGCATATATTTCTATGTTGAGTAAATATAATAATGTCAGATATCAATGTCAGATATATTAAATTATTAAAAAAAGCGATTTCGGGGGGGGGGGGGGGGTGTCGGTTTAACCCATCGAACCCCCCCCCCCCCCCCTATGTACGTCCATGTCTGTCTAGGACTTTGGGTTAGTTACATGTTAGTAGTTAGTGAGAGAGAAGAGGGTGTAGTGGTTTACACCTATCCATAGAGTCGTTAAAACTCACTCTGGGTAGGAGCCGGTACCGGGCTGCGAACCCAGTACCTACCAGCCTTATATCCGATGGTTTAACCATGACATCATCAAGGCCGGTCAAACCCTTATGCCTATTTAACACTATATTGTAGTTACATACTGTTTGTATATGTTTTTATGTTCTTTTTAAAGTTGGTGGGTTTATTGTTGTTGTTTAAAGGCACAACTAGCGCACATTGATTTATTAATCATCGGCTATTGAATGTCAAACCTTTGGTAATGTTCACAGAGAGAAAACCTGCTACATTTTTTCCATTAGTAGCAAGGCCGGATGTTTTATATGCACCATCCCACAGACAAAATATCACGTACCACAGCCTTTGATATACCAGTGGTGGTGCATTGGCTAGAGCGACAAATAGCATACAATGTTTTGTTACCAGGAAGTTTTGTTACTAAAATGCGTTACAAAAACCGTATGCCTATTTTAAATAGTATTTAACACTATATTATAATACATACTATTTTTGTATTTCTTTTTTTACCAGGCTCACGTATCCGATATTTGATACAAAACCCATTGTATACGATGACTGATATGTAAGTAAACATTTACTGTTGTCAAGGCCTTCAATCTACGTCATAGCGGATTATTTAAAGACGCAGACCCTAGTTTCAACCTGTGAAAATAGACACTAAGTTTAGTTAACCTATAAACCTGCAACACATCTAGATAAGGTTAAACCGGGGAGCAGCTAGTGTCTGTTATGTTATATTTAAACAGGGAACTACCGTCTAATCCAACTAGTGCCTTTCTAGATACGGTTAAACCGGGGAGCAGCTAGTGTCTGTTATGTTATATTTAAACAGGGAACTACCGTCTAAACCAACTAGTGCCTTTCTAGATACGGTTAAACCGGGGAGCAGCTAGTGTCTGTTATGTTATATTTAAACAGGGAACTACCGTCTAAACCAACTAGTGCCTTTCTAGATACGGTTAAACCGGGGAGCAGCTAGTGTGTGTTATGTTATATTTAAACAGGGAACTACCGTCTAAACCAACTAGTGCCTTTCTAGATACGGTTAAACCGGGGAGCAGGCAGTGTGTGTTATGTTATATTTAAACAGGGAACTACCGTCTAATCCAACTAGTGCCTTTCTAGATACGGTTAAACCGGGGAGCAGCTAGTGTCTGTTATGTTAAATTTAAACAGGGAAATACCGTCTAAACCAACTAGTGCCTTTCTCGATAACTATTACTTCTCAGACGGACGAGCGTTTTTAGAATTATGAAAAATACAGTTTGCGATATTAACCACTTCAGAACCACTTCAGGTGTACGGAAATTAATATTCAAAATAATAAAATGCAAGTACTTCTAATTCAATGACATTTAATAATAACGTCCGAATATTGTTACATACCCTATAGATATATATATATATATATAAATATATAATAGCTATAGCTGGTATTCAAAACTTGTGGCACTATGTTTCAATCGTTTCTCAACCGAAATAGTGTAACAAATGGACACACAAACCCAAAAATGTATGACCAACCATACTCACTATATCCCCATTGAAGTACTTGCATCATTATTAACAAAATAAATTTTTCAACAACATAAAAAAAATTGCCCGCCATTTTAAATTTGCTAAATAGAGGGAAGCAACTCGCCCTGCACATTAAAAAAAGTATTGACTTAATGTGCGCCCTGCATTACTCTTACACCTACTCAGGTGGTCTGTTAGGGGGCCACATATTTCATAAATCTGAACGACAAAGCCCTAATACATGATCAGGGTCGTATCTCTACACAATGTAGAGTACAGTGGGCACTTGTGGTTGGTTCCATTAATCTATCTAGTGCCTCGTCTATAGTACAGTCACTCCCGTGGAGATCATTTACTTAAAATTTCATCCTTCTTGCATCGCCATAAAGATATAACACCACGGTAATTAGATAATATTTTATTTTAAATTTAATTAATATTGTTTTAATGTTGGACTATTTTCAGACTAAAACTTCACGGAAGCTGGATTCCTGTGTTTGTTTGTTTGGGATTACTGGTGACGTCGATGTTCTGTACCATTTGTGAAAGACAATTTATGGAATCTTCAAAACCAGTTGTTGCTGATAAATACGTGACGTTTCTACCTCTATTCCTGTCACTAGCGGAACTTCTGTCATGTTTATTTACCTTTGTAGCGAAAAGTTCTCAAGGGGAAGTAACTCACAAAGAAGCGGTATCAATTTTGACGTGCGCTCATTTTGGTGGAACGTTACTTACAAACATTCTACATAGGAACAGTCAAATAGAAAGTACTATCGCGGCAGGATACACCGAAGCACTACTGACGATGGTTTTGGTCCTTTACTGCAGGGGCTATTTCGAAAACTACAAAAAGGCTTCTTATGTTTTTATTCTAGTTTTTGGCGCAATTGGAGCAACAATTAGTTACCCAAACGCGTTAACTATCAATAAACTATCATTATTAAAAGTTAGTTCTTTATGTTTTATAATTTTGAGAAACATATGTTGCAAACATCTGCACGAAGAATACACTGTCGTGAAATATCGATCAGTTTTAACCTTGACCTTCGCAACCTTGAACTTCATGTTAGTCGGTCTCTTACTGGTAATCTACCTTTCTCAGAAATGGATCGTTGTCGTTGGTTGGCTGTTTTGCGCTTGCGTTTGTCACGTGACATGTACGTATTTGGTTTCAGTGTATCTGTTAAAAAGATTCAGCGTGACTACAGTGGCGGTGTTGGGTGTGTCGATGCAGTTGCTGCGGAATGTGTTTCTTGTGACGTCATCAGCAAGACCAGACGTCATTGTTGAATTAGCGGCCATGATGGTTGTGATTGCGAGTCTCTTGCTGTACATCAGAGAATCTTTAGAAAACCACTTACCAGAGACAAAGACAGGTAAAAACAAAAAAATTAAACTTAAAGTGTTATTATCACTTTTGTGTTATGTTCAAACCAATCAAACTGAATTAAGATTTTACCGCATACACCGCTTTAAAGGTATATGCCAGTAGATTTTAGTGACATAGCGTGGTTTATTCCGGGGGGGGGGGGGGGGGGAGGGGGTTCGAATATAAACCTATAGTCCGTCCCATCATTCTATACAAACGTGTGGTTTTTTTGTAAATGATTTAAAGGGACAGACCCTAGTTTTTAAACACTAAGACATGTTTTTCATTATTGGAGCCGGAAACTAGTTAGGAATTAAAGGGACAGACCCTAGTTTTTAAACACTAAGACATGTTTTTCACTATTGGAGCCGGAAACTAGTTAGGAATTAAAGGGACAGACCCTAGTTTTTAAACACTGAGACATGTTTTTCACTATTGGAGCCGGAAACTAGTTAGGAATAAAAGGGACAGACCCTAGTTTTTAAACACTGTTTTTGATAACTAAAATCAAACATCACTTATATTTTAGTGTTTAGATTATCCATTTCCGTACAACCAAAATGTTTCTGGTCATCCTGGCGTTTCTAATACCACAAAAAATAATTTTTCATATTTTTTAAAAACGCACGTGCGTCTGAGAAGTAACGGTTATGGAGTCGCGTTTTAGTCTATTTTTAGGGGTATTTCAACATCACAGACTCTTGATTCACTCTGTTGTATCCAAATCTGTTACAGGTCTGTAATTTAACCAAACTTAGTGTCCATTATCATGGGTCAAAACTAGGGTCTAGGTGAACAATATGCCTTAGAGTTTAAAAACTAGGGTCTAGGTGAACAATATGCCTTAGACTTTAAAAACTAGGGTCTAGGTGAACAATATGCCTTAGAGTTTAAAAACTAGGGTCTAGGTGAACAATATGCCTTAGAGTTTAAAAACTAGGGTCTAGGTGAACAATATGCCTTAGAGTTTAAAAACTAGGGTCTAGGTGAACAATATGCCTTAGACTTTAAAAACTAGGGTCTAGGTGAACAATATGCCTTAGAGTTTAAAAACTAGGGTCTAGGTGAACAATATGCCTTAGACTTTAAAAACTAGGGTCTAGGTGAACAATATGCCTTAGAGTTTAAAAACCAGTCTGTCACTTTAAGGTTTGTTTGACGTAAAAAGGAAAGTAAAAGTGTTTTGGAAATAACAACAAAATACTATTTTTGTGTGAAAGTTACAAAACAATCGGCTCAGAAATAGTAAATTCCATAGTATGAAAAAAATGCGTTCTTTGTGGGATGGAATATAGGTTGCATAGTACCAAAGAAGAGAGTTCCGTGTCAAATATGTACTGAGTAAAAGCAGCTGTGGGTGTGATTGGTAGTAATATGTGACACTGATTATTTGTGTAAATACACTTATTCAGCAAAAATGACGGTTGCTATTAAAAATATTAATTAAATTTCTTAAATGATACGTCACACACACACACACACACACACACACACACACACACACACACACACACACACACACACACACATTTTCTTGCAGGTAGATTAGATGTGAAGTGCCACATTTTCTATTGCTGTACTTCCTGGGTGTGTTGAAACTCTGCTTATATCCGTTTTATTAGTAAACATTAATATTATCGGCAATAGGAATTGCTTTGATCCATTAGAACCTATAGCCTCTATTAGAAACATATTATCTGCCCTTGATTTGCAGAGCCACTAAATTATTTTCGGCGCCTTAACGCTCCAGTCGCTTGCAACAAGGGAGGAAATGTTTTATTTAACGACGCACTCAACACATTTTATTTACGGTTATATGGCGTCAGACATATGGCTAAGGACCATACAGATTTTGAGAGGAAACCCGCTGTCGCCTCTACATGGGCTACTCTTTCCGATTAGCAGCAAGGGATCTTTTATTTGCGCTTCCCACAGGCAGGATAGCACAAACCATGGCCTTTGTTGAACCAGTTATGGATCACTGGTCGGTGTAAGTGGTTTACACCTACCCATTGAGCCTTGCGGAGCACTCACTCAGGGTTTGCAGTCGGTATCTGGATTAAAAATCCTATGCCTCGACTGGGATCCGAACCCAGTACCTACCAGCCTGTAGACCGATGGCCTAACCACGACGCCACCGAGGCCGGTCGCTTGCAACAAAGGCCCTTTGTTATTACTGAATTGTGGAGTAGTTGTCGACTTGTTCTTTTATTTTTTGACGTTGATAAAGTTTTCTATTACTATTATTGTTTGTCAGATTGTGTGCAATCTGCTTCTTTTACAGAAAAGAAAATGTATAATATGTTTTGTGCTCAACAGAAATACTTACGAACACGACTTGGGGGGTGGGGACCAAGAAAAATGGCTCATTGATGACTGACTCGTTAAAACGGCACCTTAATAAAGTTTTGATATTTGCCAGTAATATGCATGTGTTTGTGTATATATCACTGTGTACGAACTGAAGTGTACATTAATTTGACTAGATGACTAGCTGCGATTTCTGTACCGCTAGCTGCATTATTAACTACAACCTATGCATAATGAAACTAACGATACAGAAATTCACTTCCTCGCCTAACGATAAGGTTTCTACTGTCTGACTCGCAAACAAATCGACGAGTCCAATGTCATTGTCAGACGGACATAGTGTAGCGGACACAATTTCATATGTAATTTAATAGTTACGATCGACTATCTACCTGCAATTAATAATATTAGGCCTATGCACAACCATTAAGCATTCCATAGTATATATATTCACTGGCGAAGGAAGCAGGGGGGTAAGGGGGGCACTTTTTAGAAATTTTGCTTTATAATAGTGTAAAAGTGTGTACATATAAAAGTGTGGCCCCCTCCCCACACTTTTTGGCACCTTCCTGCGCCACTAATATATGTGTGTGTGTGTGTGTGTGTGTGTGTGTGTGTGTGTGTGTGTGTGTGTGTGTGTGTGTGTGTGTGTGTGTGTGTGTGTGTGTGTGTGTGAAAATGCGTTCCCCGAAGGACGCACTATAAACATATGTTTCTATTATCTATTATCTATATTGGTTACTGTCACACACAATTCATTAAAACTGCAGGTGTGTTTGTATGTTTAAATGAAATTATGATAATTAATGTGAGGCGAGATTGCAGCTTTGAAACAAAAAACAAAAAATTTCCATGCAAGAAAATCAAAACAATCAGGGTGTGTGACAGCTTGCTAGATTCATTTAACACATGGTCAGTTATAACAAAACGCAATTTCATCAACTTAATTTTTACCTGTATCATTCTTTTGTCTACATGTTTTTCAGGACATCTTAAAAACTTGCGATTTTGTTTTAAATCTTGTGCATTTAAAATATCTCCTGCTTTTCAAACACAAACCTCCTGCTTTGTTTTGACTAAAGGTTGACAGGTTTGCATCTATATGATTAGCCTAATATTGCACTGTAAATATTCTTATAACTTTAGAGTGAGGTTCGTTCGAATCGCCCCAGCGTTTGCCCTTGGATGTGACATGTGCCAAGACTATTTATTGGCCAGATGGTACATCGTTCAAAAGTTTGTTTTATTTAACAACACCACTATAATAATTGATTTATCAATCCTCGGCTATTAGATTTCAAATATTTACGGAAACCCTCTTTTTCATTAGCAGCAAGGGATCCTATATATGCACTTTCTCAAACACACGTCACGGCCATTGATATACTAGACATGGGGCACTCTTTGGGATTTTAAAAATGGGTCCACTGCAGCGGTGTTCGATCCTTCGACCAAACCACCTCAGGCCAGCGCTCTACGAACCGAGCTAGGACCGGCGTCGTGGTTAGGCCATCGGTCTACAGGCTGGTAGGTACTGGTTTCGGATCCCAGTCGAGGCATGGGATTTTTAATCCAGATACCGACTCCAAACCCTGAGTGCTCCGCAAGGCTCAATGGGTAGGTGTAAACCACTTGCACCGACCAGTGATCCATAACTGGTTCAACAAAGGCCATGGTTTGTGCTATCCTGCCTGTAGGAAGGGGAAATAAAAGATCCCTTGCTGCCTGTCGTAAAAGAGTAGTATATGTGGCGACAGCGGGTTTCCTCTAAAAAAAGAGTGTCAGAATGACCATATGTTTGACGTCCAATAGCCGATGATAAGCTAAAAAATTAAAGTGCTCTAGTGGCGTCGTTAAATAAAACAAACTTTGTTTTAACTGAGCTAGATTCTGCACATACGCACAATGTTCAAATATATAGCTCAGTCGATAGAGCACTCGTCTGTGGTTCTTGGGTTCTTGTACCAGTCGTGGTGCACTGGCTGGAGCGAGAAATAGCCCAATGTGCCCACTCACGGGGATCGATCCCAAACCGACCGCGCATCAAGCGAACGCTTTACCACTGGGCTACACCCCGCCCCCAATCGACATAAACACCACGGATATAAATACTACCACCCCTCACACTTAAAGTGAATCAGAAAAAATTGGGGGTCAAGCTGCTCATTTGAGAGATAGTCTATGACTACCCTAGTTCCGCACAAAATTTAAGTACTTGTTTTTTACAGGTACCTTATACATGTTTCAAGCACAAGGCTACTTGACACGGTGGTACTAGATGAAATAAAATTTCATAATTTTTTTGCCCATACTCTTCAAAAAACGTAAGGAAACCTGAAATATTAATATCAATTATTAGACCACAGACATCCTAATAAAGAACGTTCAGGTCTGTTTATCAACACACCGAAACACATTCCATAGTTTGCACATCCATCACGCAGTTGTACCGTACACGTGCGTGGGGTGTCATTCTCGATTTTGACACTTTCCAGGAAGGTCCATTAATCACTGTGGAACATTATTTCTGTCAATCTTTTTCATTCTGTTGATCATATAGTTGTTATTGTTTTGTTTTTAGTCATTTTTATTGTTTCAATTTGCGATTTACTGATAAAAAAAACCCGTCAACTTTCAAATTTCACTTTTGACCCCAATCGTCCTTCAAGATCTTTGGTGGTCATAAAACCTACTGTACTACTGAACTACCGGTTGTAATGTTTGCCCAATTAATTCACTACTATCATATAACCATTCCCCACAGCTAATATACCTTACAATTTTGGCAATTGTAAATTCTTATTAGAGTTCCCCTACTTTTTTTGAACCAACACACTCACATGTATCACCAATCACAGGACTTGTGGTGTTAACTTCTCCAAAAGTTGGGTTCACCTCGAACTTTGACCCAGCCGGAAGTTATTTGGTTTAGTACTACCTAAAGCATCTCGGTATGTTAATCTTTGGCTGTTGGATATCAAACATTTGGTAATTCTGACATATAGAGAGGAAACCCTCTACATGTTCTCCATTAGTATGAATGAACTTTTATATGCATCATACCACAGACAACATAGCGCATACCACGGCTTTTCATATACCAGTCGTGGTGCACTGGCTGGAGCGAGAAATAGCCCAACGGACCCACCGACGGGGATCGATCCTAGACCGATTGCATTTTTACATTATTAAAATTGCAGTTTAATTACATTTTGTCTAACTTAGAATATGACCATCTGGGGCGGGAAGTAACCCAGTGGTCAATCTAATTAAAATTAGCTCCACTATTACATGTGAGCTCATTTTAATCAGATTGCTCAGTGGTAAAGCGCTCGCTTGATGCGCGGTCGGTTTTGGAATCGATCCCCGTCAGTGGGCCCATTGGGCTATTTCTCGCTTCAGCCAGTGCACCACGACTGGTATATCAAAGGCTACTAATGAAAACATGTAGCGGATTTCCTCTCAAAGACTATATGTCCAAAATTACTAAATGTTTGACATCCAATAGCCGATGATTAATAAATCAATATGCTCTTAAAAAAAAAAAGACCATTTGTACGAACGAATTTGTTATTTCTTCCAACGGCCAAACAAAATTTGAATTAAGGGGAGGGGAAAAGGAAGTCGAGAATTGGATGCGGAAGGGACGAGTAGGTGGGAGGGAGGGGGGACGGGGGAGGGGGTAGAAGAGACAAAGAGAAGAAGAGGGGTAGAGAGGGAGAAAAACCGAATTGCCATCATATATAAAGTAGGTTACTTCTATCGAACATTTTGATGCACGTTTACATGTAGCCCGAGTACTCTGACGGTAAGTCCAGCCAGTGCACCACGACTGGTATATCAAAGGCCGTGGTATGTACTACCTTGTCTGTGTGATGGTGCACATAAAAGATCCCTTGCTGGTAATCGAAAAGAGTAGCCCATAAAGTGGCGACAGCGGGTTTCCTCTCTTAATATCTGTGTGGTTCTTAACCATATGTCTTACACCATATAACCATAAATAAAATGTGTTGAGTGCGTCATTAAATAAAACATTTCTTTCTTCTTCTTCTTTTCTTTCTGACGGTAAGAGCTAGACGGACATTTGGACAGATATATATATATATATATACGAGTCCAGGACAAAATCCCACAGTACAAAATCTACCCGGACAGAATCCCACAGTACAAAACACCACAGGACAAATTCCCACACTCAAAAATTAAATTACATAGTAGTTAGTTCTATATTTATTTTCGTGCTTACATCCAATTAAGGTTCAAGCACGCTGTCACGGGCACACAGTTCAGCTTCCTGAGCCGTCTGTCCAGGACAGATAATAACATTCCAGCTGGTATGGCATCCCTGCGTGAGAACACCCCGGATGGTGCAGATGAACTACTATCCTACTTCGACAGGACCTATGTTACAGGAAGCTATCGCCGTGCTCAACCAGGTCATGGTCAGATTGGCATTTGGGTCAAAAGGATTCATCCACTTTGCCCACCAGCTGTGTGGAACGTCCACGAGGCTACACCAACAACCAGTGTGAGGGCTGGAACAATCGCTTCACGCACCTTATTGGATACAGCCATCCAACCATTTGGATACTCATTGAAGCCATTCAGAAGGAGGACTGCTTCGTTCGCATCCAAATCAGTGAGGACTTGATTGGGAATCCACCTACAAAGCGAGTGAGACGAAAGCAGAAGAATTTGCAGGCACGCCTACTCACCCTGTGCCAGGATCGCCAATCAGGACGTAAGCAGTTACAGAGCTTCTTCGTGGTGTTGGCTACAATATCCGATGGAAAGTTACTCTGTGATTTTATTGTGTATATTAATAAATAAAGAAAATAAAATGTTTAAATTTTATTGTGGGATTTTGTCCCTATTTTCACTTTGTGGGATTATGTCCTGTGGTATTTTGTACTGTGGGATTATGTCCGGGTAGATTTCGTACTGTGGGATTTTGTCCTGTGAGATTTTGTCCGGATACCAATATATATATATATATATATATATATATATATATGACATGGGGCGATTACATGACAAAAGTAATCGATTATCATTACTTAAGAATGTCATGATTACGATTACGATAACAAGGAAAATGAAAGTAATCGATTACGATTGCGATTACACTGCCCAGTAATCATGATTACAATCATAATTACATTTTTACAAATATGAACTATTTTTGATGACTGTGTCAAAATTACCAGATTTTGACATTCAATAGTCCATAATTAATTAATCAATGTACTACAGTAGTGTCGTTAAACAAAACAAACTTTACTTATTACATGAATATTTAAAACATATTATTATGTTTAACGACAAAACGTAATTACATGTGTGTTAATCCCCAAGCTGCTAAAAGAAACCAAAGCATGCCTCTTTAATCGCCGAACTGCTCTAGTTCAGTGTCACATAAAACAAGAGGTATAGTTTACAGTTATCACAGGTACGAGTTGTTAACTATGATCATTTGGCAATACATCAAAAGTGAATGCGATCGGTTGTACATAGCCTATTGTGCTTGTGTTATGTACACAAGCACAAAAGGCTATGTTTTTTATTCTACGACAAGGCAGATGTCATAATATTTCTATCCAGTGCCAACTAAAATTATTTGACTGCATGGTTTTACCAGTCCTATTATATGTCATTAACTGAAAAATTATGTAACCAATTTATAAAATTGTTATTACCTGTAAGAAAATCTACACCATTGTATATAGTATATGGAGAACTTGGACGTTACCCGGTATATATTACCGTAAAAATAAGAATGATCATTTTCTGGTATCGACTAATTACTGGAAAACAGTCCAAGTTGTCATTATTGGTGTACACATTATTACTGAATGATGTTAATAATAACTTTTATAATCACAAATGGATTATGTATGTTAAATCTGTTTTAGATGATATTGGTTGTACATATATATGGTTATCACAATGCAATGCTATTACTAGTGCTTCCATGTTGAAAACGTATATTAATACAAAGCTTACGGATCAATACTTACAATCATGGTATACTTATATTGATAACTCATCCAAAGCTTCAAATTATAAATTATTTTAAAATACTGTTGAATTTGAGACATACATCACAATTATAGAGAGAAAACATTGGTGTCTATTATTACGCTTCAGATTATCAAACTATAATCTTCCAATTGAAACGGGCAGATGGAAAAATGTACCACTACAAAATAGAATATGTCCATTGTGTAATATAGGAGATGAGTTTCATTATATATTTACATGTTTGTTTTTTAAGAATGAAAGAAAGCGTTACTTACCATCTTTCTGTCAGTCTAAACCAAATATATATACATTTTATAAATTATTCAACTCGAAGAAAGCTGGTGTCCTTAGAAAACTTTCTATATTTTGTAATCTAATTATGAATACTTTCAAATCCTCTGGCTGATATTCTGTGTATGTTTTTTTATTTATTAATATGTATTTATTATATTTATGTACATTTATGTACATCCACCATCTTGTTACAATTATATTGACTGCTGTATGTATATATATCCTCATATGCCGTAGACTACGGCCTGAGTGTAAATAAAGTTCAGTTCAGGCAGACTCTTCTTTTGTTAGTCTTAATGACGGATAGCGCACAACCTTAATCTCGTGTCTGTAAGCTTGACTGGGCAGCCAAATCCACACACAGCAATACGTTATTTAACATATATAACCCGTCCCTCCAAAGCATCACTACAATCGTTACAATTTTAGGTAACCATTGATATAAAGTAATATAACCCACAAATTAAAAAAGAAAGATTAAAAGAATAGGGTATTTTTTTTAGTGTTCTACCGGTTCAGAAAATATTTTGCTCCAGCACTTTCTTGCCACGTGACTTCTGGAGAATCAATTGTTTCAGTCAACTTGTAAACTAACACTTGACAGGTAAAAAGCCATAAAAAAAGAAGAAAAAAAGACAGGACAAAACGTCACAGGAAAAAAAAGTCACAACTTTTAATTTAAAAAAATATATTAGGCAATGTGTAACTAACTGACTCCTAGTTTCTTTCGATATTAGTTTGGTCGTTGTTTTATTTGACTAAAAAACATAGCAAACACCAAACACATTATAGATGAACACCTAGATACATGTACGTTTTAAAAAATATTTACTTATAATAATGATTTGAAATGCAACATTAGCCCGAAATAAAAATATAGAAAACAATAGATCGAGTTTGATCCGTGACGTCACTGTTACCGGTGACACCAGAAAGAAAACAAACATGTTAAAAGGATACAAACTCAGGATAGTCCCTTTGCTCAGTGCTGCACCCAACTACTAGCACTGTTACTTGAGTTGTTACCAAGCATATCAAAGAGGTTTGGTTAATAGGCATGTTTTCATAAGCTTATGTACGTTATAATATAATATAACCATATAACCATAATGGAAGGTGTTGGTATAAAACAGTTAAGGAGAATATAATAATATCTATACAGAACTCTATTTTAAACTAAGTAACCATAGATTCACGCTTTCCTATTATTTTGTATAAATATTTTCCTAACTTACATACTTTGTTTACATTGCTAGTAGGTAATAACTTTATTACTCTAAAGATACATGTCCAAATGTTCGACTAGCTCTCTTACGTACTCGGGCTAGTTTCCATGGATACCGCGTGACAAGACTTGGCACATCCCTTGGTGTTATAGTCATGGCGCTCTGGTTGGGGAAATAGTTTGAAATATACTCTGTAATATAATTTTCTTACACACCCGTTGGTGAGAACATCATGTGTTATTTTGTATAGCACATAGTTGTTTACACATGTAGGCCTACGTGTGTTAACAATTTCAAGACATACGACTGGCTGCTCCTAGGTGATGATTAGGTCACCAATGCCATACGTCGAATAATAATATTAAAAAAACAGCGCGATGGAAATCGATTACACTGTGACGTATAGTTAACCTAACAATCATGTGTCTGTGACGCGCAAGTCAGCTACATGTGCAAAGGGTTGTAAATATCTTTTAGTCGATAAATATGTTAAAAGTTGCATAAAACCTGATTTTTGTGGATATGTAAGAAATAGAATAATGTATTCGTGTCCGTTAGATACCATTATCTCACACCTCGTTAAAAAACTTATCAAACTCGCTTTCGCTCTTTAGATACATTTTAAAACAATTCGTTGTGAGAAAAATGGTATCTAACGGCCACTGATGTATTATTCTCTATATCACATGAATGAAGTTTTTGTTTCTCTTCCAGTTCATACTAACGAGATGTACACCCGGATGGAATTTCTCCTTTTTCTCCTCAGCATATTTGGAGTTATTGTCTGTGTGTTGCAACCGAGACTGAGTCAGCGAGACTTGGACAGCCTCAGCTATATAGGCCTTGTCTGAGAGCTCTTAAAGTATAGAAACATGCAACCCATGCATATGGCAACAGATAACAGATATCTTCCAATGTGGCTGACCAAAATCCGGAAATATATTCTCGCAAGTAGTCCGCTGTTTGAGTTTGATTATTTCAAGGCAGACAGCTTAGAAATAGCAAACTATTAGTCTGTCGTTGACAGGAAAGAGCATGCAGTTTTCAAACGTGTAGCTTTTTAATACTGAACACTTCTTATTGGGGGGGGGGGGGGGGGGGGGACGTAGCCCAGTGGTAAAACACACACCTTTAGGCAACTTCCTACGCCCGTGACCGTACATAATTGTGGTTTGTGGCCATATACCGTAGTTAGGGTTTTTAAGAAGTCTGCAGTTAGATTCTCGCATCTACTTGCTAATGCAGACATATTTTATTATTGTTCAAAACCTGTGCCACGTTCCATGAAGCGATCTTAGCTGTAAGATCACCTTAAATACATAACTTCCTAATGCGCTTAAGATGATCTTAATGCTAAGATCGCTTCGTGGAAAGGGACCCTGGTTGGCTACTACAAACGGCCTCGGTGGTGTCGTGGTTAAGCCATCGGACATAAAACTGGTAGGTACAGGGTTCGCAGCCCGGTACAGGCTCCCACCCAGAGCGAGTTTTAATTGCGCCCCCTCCCCCTCCTCACCGGTCTTGGAGAAAATCCCCAAAAGAGTCAAATTCGGCCAAAAAAAGATAGAAACATTTGGGCAAAATGAGCTGGGCTGAAGACTTTTCACCGTGTATTTCCATCATTCTACCAGGGTTTCTGCCAGAGGGTAAAACGGATATGACGCCATACCCAAAATACTTTCCAGATTTCTTTTTAAAGCTAACCTTTTGACAAAATTAATTACTCTTATCATTACTGTATGATTTTCTTAACCCTGACTCTAAACTTAACCCAATGTCTTTCTGAGGGAGGCTCTCCATATCCCCTGTTGACTGTGGTTGCATTCAATTCCGGGGCGGGACGTAGCCCAGTGGTAAAGCGTTCGCTCGATGCGCGGTCGGTTTGGGATCGATCCCCGTCGGTGGCCCATTGGGCTGTTTCTCGTTCCAGCCAATGCTCCACAACCGGTGTAACAAAGGCTGTGGTATGTACTACCATGTCTGTGAGATGGTGCAAATAAAAGATCCCTTGCTGCAAATCGAAAAGAGTAGCTCATGAAGTGGCGACAGCGGGTTTCCTCTCTATATATCTGTGTGTAACGAGTTACCAGTTATTATCAAATTTGTCCCGAGTGAAATAATTTCCACTTGTCACGAGCTTATTTCACAAGGGACATAAATTTTATAATAACTGGTACCGAATTTGTTATTCTATTTATTACCCCAGCTATTTGGTGTTTTTTTTTTAAAAGCCTTTATTTTCGGCTACACGTCCACGTATATAGAAACGATGTAAACTACTTTACTGTTCTGGGTATTGCATTAACGTTGTATTTTATTCACCGTTCACAAATAATTTTCAAAACCCAAAGTTCTATATATTCTGTAAAAAAAAAAAAAAATAATAATAATGCGAAAAATGCGAGCTCGTATTATTCGCATTAATAATATGACGCATTTATTTCTATGTTTTGTCTATGTGTCCCACATTATTAAAACAAAACAAAGATTAAAATTCTAACATATAACAACTAGAAAACAATTCATTGTAGGCAAGTCTAACTAACTGTTGACTAGTCCAGCAAGCTATGTGTCACACTCTTTTAAAACAAAGATTAAAATTCTAATACATTTATAAAACAACTGGATCACAATTCATTGTAGACGAGACATACTAATTGTACAATAATATAACAAGATGCCAGCCACGCGTGATGATTGCAGGATATTTGGCTATACTATCAAAAGCCAACGCGATACATCGCTTGTGATGGGTTTTAGCACGCTAATCCTGAGGTCGACCGTTTCTTTGATTTCGCTGTTCAAGTTCACTGCAACATAGTTGGGTGAATTGTTCTTTTGTTATGACTTTGAAATATGTCTACATTCTTATATGCTAATGTTTAACCAGATTTATGTAACCATACCCGTTACGTACAGGCGCGTGCCCAGGGGTGGTGGTTTTGCCCCCCCCCCCCCCCCCCCCCCCCCCGCTCAAGGCGAAAACATTTTTCATATCCCGTTTTTTTTTTACATTCCTGTGAATGTGATCAGAAAGCAGCTCGGCTAGCCAGCAGAAAACACCTCAGAATAGCCATAGAAGGGGTCAATTATCCCCTGCAAAATTCCCTGCGCACGCCACTGACGTAATTGAAGACAACTGTCCTGGAAAGAGAAGCCGGCCCAGCTTTGCTCTGAATTATTCACCTGACATGACTTTGCTGGTGTACCGTATATTTCCTCTAATATGCGCCGGGCCTACAATAAACGCCAGTATCTGTAACCCTTTTGAAAGCAAATAACTCTGGGTGTCCAATAAGCGCTGAGTAACCAAGATAGCCGATGAGTGATTACTAGTACTCCCTGGCATAATTAAAAAACAGAAAAGAAAAGAATAATAAAAAAGAAAACTAAATAATAATAAAAAAGGAAAAATATTGTAATCATTTAAAAATATATAATAATTATAATATCATAGTACGCAAAAACGCCTGATTGGATGACCGGAGATGAATGGTTACAGACTATAGTCCGTCCTACATGGACAGCTATTTTTCATGCTATGGAATTTACTACAAGTTATATATTTCTGAGCCGATTGTTTTCTAAAGTTCACACAAAAATAGTAGTTTATTTTTGGTTATTTCCAAAACACTTTTACTTTTCATCTTACGTTAACCGAAACTGAAATTATTTACAAACAAAATAAACATTTTAGTAGGAGATTGGGACGGACTATAGTATTGTATCTGAAGTAAGAGGTGTGAATATCGAAACATTTTAGTAGGAGATTGGGACGGACTATAGTATTGTATCTGAAGTAAGAGGTATCGTGAATATCGAAACATTTTAGTAGGAGATTGGGACGGACTATAGTATTGTATCTGAAGTAAGAGGTATTAGGAATATCGAAACATTTTAGTAGGAGATTGGGACGGACTATAGTATTGTATCTGAAGTAAGAGGTATCACGAATATCGAAACATTTTAGTAGGAGATTGGGACGGACTATAGTATTGTATCTGAAGTAAGAGGTATCGTGAATATCGAAACTTTTTAGTAGGAGATTGGGATGGACTATAGTATTGTATCTGAAGTAAGAGGTATTATGAATATCGAAACATTTTAGTAGGAGATTGGGACGGACTATAGTATTGTATCTGAAGTAAGAGGTGTGAATATCGAAACATTTTAGTAGGAGATTGGGACGGACTATAGTATTGTATCTGAAGTAAGAGGTATTATGAATATCGAAACATTTTAGTAGGAGATTGGGACGGACTATAGTATTGTATCTGAAGTAAGAGGTATCACGAATATCGAATTTTTTTAGTAGGAGATTGGGACAGACTATAGTATTGTATCTGACTATAGTATTGTATCTGAAGTAAGAGGTATCGTGAATATCGAAACATTTTTGTAGGAGATTGGGACGGACTATAGTATTGTATCTGAAGTAAGAGGTATCGTGAATATTGAAACATTTTAGTAGGAGATTGGGACGGACTATAGTATGTATCTGACTATAGTATTGTATCTAAAGTAAGAGGTGTCGTGAATATCGAAACATTTTAGTAGGAGATTGGGACGGACTATAGTATTGTATCTGAAGTAAGAGGTATCGTGAATATCGAAACATTTTAGTAGGAGATTGGGACGGTCTATAGTATTGTAGCTGAAGTAAGAGGTATCGTGAATATCGAAACATTTTAGTAGGAGATTGGGACGGACTATAGTATTGTATCTGAAGTAAGAGGTATCACGAATATCGAAACATTTTAGTAGGAGATTGGGACGGACTATAGTATTGTATCTGAAGTAAGAGGTGTCGTGAATATCGAAACATTTTAGTAGGAGATTGGGATGGACTATAGTATTGTATCTGAAGTAAGAGGTATCACGAATATCGAAACATTTTAGTAGGAGATTGGGACGGACTATAGTATTGTATCTGAAGTAAGAGGTATCACGAATATCGAAACATTTTAGTAGGAGATTGGGACGGACTATAGTATTGTATCTGAAGTAAGAGGTATCACGAATATCGAAACATTTTAGTAGGAGATTGGGATGGACTATAGTATTGTATCTGAAGTAAGAGGTATCACGAATATCGAAACATTTTAGTAGGAGATTGGGACGGACTATAGTATTGTATCTGAAGTAAGAGGTATCACGAATATCGAAACATTTTAGTAGGAGATTGGGACGGACTATAGTATTGTATCTGAAGTAAGAGGTGTGAATATCGAAACATTTTAGTAGGAGATTGGGACGGTCTATAGTATTGTATCTGAAGTAAGAGGTATCACGAATATCGAAACATTTTAGTAGGAGATTGGGACGGACTATAGTATTGTATCTGAAGTAAGAGGTGTCGTGAATATCGAAACATTTTAGTAGGAGATTGGGATGGACTATAGTATTGTATCTGAAGTAAGAGGTATCGTGAATATCGAAACATTTTAGTAGGAGATTGGGACGGTCTATAGTATTGTATCTGAAGTAAGAGGTATTATGAATATCGAAACATTTTAGTAGGAGATTAGGACGGACTATAGTATTGTATCTGATTATAGTATTGTATCTGAAGTAAGAGGTGTCGTGAATATTGAAACATTTTAGTAGGAGATTGGGATGGTCTATAGTATTGTATCTGAGGTAAGAGGTATCGTGAATATCGAAACATTTTAGTAGGAGATTGGGACGGACTATAGTATTGTATCTGAAGTAAGAGGTATCGTGAATATCGAAACATTTTAGTAGGAGATTGGGACGGTCTATAGTATTGTATCTGAAGTAAGAGGTATCGTGAATATCGAAACATTTTAGTAGGAGATTGGGACGGTCTATAGTATTGTATCTGAAGTAAGAGGTATCGTGAATATCGAAACATTTTAGTAGGAGATTGGGACGGTCTATAGTATTGTATCTGAAGTAAGAGGTATCGTGAATATCGAAACATTTTAGTAGGAGATTGGGACGGACTATAGTATTGTATCTGAAGTAAGAGGTATCACGAATATCGAAACATTTTAGTAGGAGATTGGGACAGACTATAGTATTGTATCTGAAGTAAGAGGTATCCCGAATATCGAAACATTTTAGTAGGAGATTGGGACAGACTATAGTATTGTATCTGAAGTAAGAGGTGTCGTGAATATCGAAACATTTTAGTAGGAGATTGGGACGGACTATAGTATTGTATTTGAAGTAAGAGGTATTATGAATATCGAAACATTTTAGTAGGAGATTGGGATGGACTATAGTATTGTATCTGAAGTAAGAGGTATCGTGAATATCGAAACATATGTACTTTGATCCCAATAACGCATCCGTTAAGAAGAAGACTTCATCAAGTTGGTCCGCTGCTAAGGATCATCCGTCAATCTACATGGATCAAATGATCAAGTTGGTCTGCTGCTAAGGATCATCCGTCAATCTACATGGATCAAATGATCAAGTTGGTCCGCTGCTAAGGATCATCCGTCAATCTACATGGATCAAATGATCAAGTTGGTCCGCTGCTAAGGATCATCCGTCAATCTACATGGATCAAATGATGATAAGGAAGGAAGGAAATGTTTTATTTAACGATGCACTCAACACATTTTATTTATGCTTATATGGCATCCGACATGTGGTAAAGGTCCACACAGATATTGAGAGAGGAAATCCGCTGTCGCCACTTCATGGACTACTCTTTTCGATTAGCAGCAAGGGATCTTTTGTATGCATAATCCCACAGACAGGATAACACATACCACGGCCTTTGATATACTAGTTCTGGTGCACTGGCTGGTGCGAGAAATAGCCCAATGGGCCCACTAAGTTTTACCACTGGGCTACGTCCCGCCCCTGAAACGATGACAAGTTCGCCTACACCAAATCGGGTAGCGCAGCAAAAGCTACAGCTGACAAGGAATTTTGGGTATGGCGCTATGGAATTGAATATTTACAATGTGTGTGCTGAATGCAACCACAGTTGACAGGGGGTATGGGGGGGGGGGGGGGGGGGCTCACCAGAAAGAAAATTGGTTAGGTCTAGGATTAGAGTTAAGAAAATCATACAGTAATGATAAGAGTCAACTTTAAAAAAAAAAAAAAAAAAAAAAACTGCACATAATTTTGGGTATGGTGCCATACCCGTTTTACCCCTGGATGATGACGATGAATTGAATATAACTGCAGTTGAAGTCTCGTCCAGTGATAACGAAGACATGGCATTTGGCGATAAAGTTGATGTTATGTGAAAAGAGCAGACCTATTAGAAAGTGCTAATTCAACAGTTCCATATTATTGCTTTTAAGGCATCGCACCGTGCCACCATTTGTCGTTTCGTTACTTGGAGTTTAATATACTCCGGTTTAGGCAATAGTTCCTCATTAAAAATAATACACAATTCTGAAATGCCTTTTGAAATGTTACTTTGACTATTACAAGAAGGTTGACCTATGTGACATTTAAATAACCTGTTGGTTTGAAATCACTTAGTTTTAGGACTAAATGATAACAACTGTACAAGTGGTTTTCTGCCACTTTAAACAATGTGGCGGTGCTTTGGTATGAGGGTGACTAATTAAAAAAAAAAAAAAGTCGTCAAGCGGAGCTTTTGTTGCTTTTTTAAAAGTACTTATCAAGGTAGAGCACTCCGTAAAACTTGCCGTGACGTAGCTATCCCAATATTGTTGGTTTTGCAGAATATATTATGGCATAGAAGTTGTATTGAATTTTAAGTTACGACTGAGGTCTCTTCCAGCGACGGCAGTGACCGTTACTGTTACTTTATTTACGTGCCTATATCCAAAAGAGGTTCAGGCACGTCCATCCCACGTCTAGTCTCTGGCAAGGCCAGTGGCTGAGCATTGGACAGAAGGTATGCGACGACAAAGACGTGGAATCCAGGGACGTCGTTGACTTTATGTGATAAAGAGTTTATTGTAGTTGTACGAGTAAGAACAAACTCAATGTTCAATGATTTTCATTTTTTTAAAGTTTAACAGTAAAAACATATTAATTAATGTGTTCATTACGTTGTGTTTATTGTCTGAATTTCGTTGAAGTTTTAATTTATAGTTTTAAAATAAATAACTTTTTTTTTTAAATTGCTATGCTTGAAATCATGAAAGCTGGTCCTAAACAAAAGTGCAGGTCAGGACCCATATTCACAAAATATCGTAAGCCTAGTTTTACACGTAAACGTAAATCTACGACTGAAGAGCTATTCACGAAACCACGAAAACGTAAGTTACGTGTAAAGTTGGACGTAAATATAAGAGTGCCTCAGGTTGCAACTAACGCTGCACGTAAGTTGTGTACATATAATAAATCAAGCACGATCGCCGTTATTTACTATTATTTACGGAAACTAGCAGCATTTCCAATAAATGAAGCAGTTTGCTATGGCGAACGCCCACGGATTGAACATATTTTTGTTCGTGATCGAACGGATGTTTTCGACTTGGCCAATTTCTCCTGAGTTATCTTTTCCTTTTTAAGAAATGTCCTCAAGTTCGTACCAAAACGCGGATCCCCACCAATACCAAAATGCCAAGGTTCACTGTTCGCAATGTTATTGTTAGCAGACGACAAACAAAATTGCGTTTTGCGCATTTGTTATTTACCCAGTAGCCATCGTTTCTAATGTGTTTTTATTAATTACTCCAGTGAGAATGTTACATCGTAGATTTACGTCCAACTAAGTTACGTTTACATTTACGACCATCTTTGAGAATAAGGTGCTTCTTGCACGTAAACGTAAATCTACGGCACACGTAAGTGCTAGTCGTAGACGTAAATTTACACTTTTTTGTGAATATGGGTCCTGGTGTGTATTAGAGGGAATTCGGTATTGTACCCTATAATTTGTGCTATTCAATATAGACACGAAAAACAAGCTGATCTTCTCACATGAGTTAACCACGCGTTTCGCCACACGTTGACAGTCGTTAGAGTCTTAGACAGGACTAGACGTTTTATAAGCACGGGATCTGTTACCTCTCTTTTTAAGTATTTCAATCATGGATTTAAATTTCTTCTTCTTCCATTTTGGTGTTCCTACTTTTATCCAGTACTACTGCCTCCAAAACACGTGAGTTGGACAGTTTTTAATTAAATAGATAGGGTTTATTTACAATGTTAAAATTTTACGATTGATAAATCTGCATATATGTATTGAAAGTGACGTTTTGCCGAAATCCATCAAAATTCAACTGATATTAATTCTACGAAGTAATGGAATTTACTGACTCATTTAATCAGTCTTCGATGTGTATATTGTCGTTAAGAATCCGTCGTTAAACTGCATAGTCCCACGAATAGCCAAAATAAAAGTACAGTCACGCACTAGCCCGAGTACTTTTGATTGTAAGAGAGCTAGACGGACGTTTGGACATAAATACGCGCTTATTACTCTGACTGTAAGAGAGCTAGACGGACGTTTGGACATAAATACGCTCTCGTTACTCTGACTGTAAGAGAGCTAGACGGACGTTTGGACATAAATACGCTCTCGTTACCCTGACTGTAAGAGAGCTAGACGGACGTTTGGACATAAATACGCTCTCGTTACCCTGACTGTAAGAGAGCTAGACGGACGTTTGGACATAAATACGCTCTCGTTACCCTGACTGTAAGAGAGCTAGACGGACGTTTGGACATAAATACGCTCTCGTTACCCTGACTGTAAGAGAGCTAGACGGACGTTTGGACATAAATACGCTCTCGTTACCCTGACTGTAAGAGAGCTAGACGGACGTTTGGACATAAATACGCTCTCGTTACCCTGACTGTAAGAGAGCTAGACGGACGTTTGGACATAAATACGCTCTCGTTACCCTGACTGTAAGAGAGCTAGACGGACGTTTGGACATAAATACGCTCTCGTTACCCTGACTGTAAGAGAGCTAGACGGACGTTTGGACATAAATACGCTCTCGTTACCCTGACTGTAAGAGAGCTAGACGGACGTTTGGACATAAATACGCTCTCGTTACCCTGACTGTAAGAGAGCTAGACGGACGTTTGGACATAAATACGCTCTCGTTACCCTGACTGTAAGAGAGCTAGACGGACGTTTGGACATAAATACGCTCTCGTTACCCTGACTGTAAGAGAGCTAGACGGACGTTTGGACATAAATACGCTCTCGTTACCCTGACTGTAAGAGAGCTAGACGGACGTTTGGACATAAATACGCTCTCGTTACCCTGACTGTAAGAGAGCTAGACGGACGTTTGGACATAAATACGCTCTCGTTACCCTGACTGTAAGAGAGCTAGACGGACGTTTGGACATAAATACGCTCTCGTTACTCTGACTGTAAGAGAGCTAGACGGACGTTTGGACATAAATACGCTCTCGTTACCCTGACTGTAAGAGAGCTAGACGGACGTTTGGACATAAATACGCTCTCGTTACCCTGACTGTAAGAGAGCTAGACGGACGTTTGGACATAAATACGCTCTCGTTACCCTGACTGTAAGAGAGCTAGACGGACGTTTGGACATAAATACGCTCTCGTTACCCTGACTGTAAGAGAGCTAGACGGACGTTTGGACATAAATACGCTCTCGTTACTCTGACTGTAAGAGAGCTAGACGGACGTTTGGACATAAATACGCTCTCGTTACCCTGACTGTAATGAGAGCTAGACGGACGTTTGGACATAAATACGCTCTCGTTACCCTGGCTGTAAGAGAGCTAGACGGACGTTTGGACATAAATACGCTCTCGTTACCCTGACTGTAAGAGAGCTAGACGGACGTTTGGACATAAATACGCTCTCGTTACCCTGACTGTAAGAGAGCTAGACGGACGTTTGGACATAAATACGCTCTCGTTACCCTGACTGTAAGAGAGCTAGACGGACGTTTGGACATAAATACGCTCTCGTTACCCTGACTGTAAGAGAGCTAGACGGACGTTTGGACATAAATACGCTCTCGTTACCCTGACTGTAAGAGAGCTAGACGGACGTTTGGACATAAATACGCTCTCGTTACCCTGACTGTAAGAGAGCTAGACGGACGTTTGGACATAAATACGCTCTCGTTACCCTGACTGTAAGAGAGCTAGACGGACGTTTGGACATAAATACGCTCTCGTTACCCTGACTGTAAGAGAGCTAGACGGACGTTTGGACATAAATACGCTCTCGTTACTCTGACTGTAAGAGAGCTAGACGGACGTTTGGACATAAATACGCTCTCGTTACCCTGACTGTAATGAGAGCTAGACGGACGTTTGGACATAAATACGCTCTCATTACCCTGACTGTAAGAGAGCTAGACGGACGTTTGGACATAAATACGCTCTCATTGCCCTGACTGTAATGAGAGCTAGACGGACGTTTGGACATAAATACGCTCTCGTTACTCTGACTGTAAGAGAGCTAGACGGACGTTTGGACATAAATACGCTCTCATTACCCTGACTGTAAGAGAGCTAGACGGACGTTTGGACATAAATACGCTCTCGTTACTCTGACTGTAAGAGAGCTAGACGGACGTTTGGACATAATGAGAGCGTATTTATGTCCAAATATCTGTCTAGCTCTCTTACAGTTAGAGTACTCGAGCTAGTAATAATAATAATAATAATAATAATAATAATAATAACTTTATTTAATGAGGGTGACAGGTTTAGCACAAGCTAATGTTCCACTTGTCCCTCAACAATACATTGAAAGACTGGAAAAGAAAATACATATATACTAAGTACTATACTATTATAATAAATAAATAACATACATACATATTGACTAGAGAAATCTTATATTTAACACACATTTGGTAGTTGTGTAATATTGACACTAAAGTCTCAAAACATAATTATTATATAGAATAAAAACTAATCAGCCAAATAAACGTCCATGAGATATTGTTTCAGGCTGCATTTAAAGTTCGCAACTGACTTCTGGTGTCTAATATCAAGGGGTATTGTATTCCATATATGAACACCTGAGTAACTGAAGGATTTTTTATATAGTTCAGTGTGAGGCCTTGGTAGCTGAAGTTTGTTTTTGTTAGAGGATTGGGGTAAGGAGAGAGCAGGGGAACTGCATATTAATATCAATAAGGGGAGGGCTAGAGGCGACTCAGCTGTTAGACTAGATTAGGTTACTACTTTTTGATATCAGTGTAACTCGCCTGTTACACTGTTATCTAAACCTCGCCAAATAACCACGTTATCAAGACGTACTGAACTCTCACAACTTTGCGATCTCGTAGTACAATGCTAAAAGACTTGCAAAGAGGATGCTTTGTTGTCTAGCAGAGCCTAAGAGACCTTTGTGATTGAGGCCCCTAATATTCTATATTTTATTGCGAGGGTGGTCTCACAGGAACAAAACGTTACATGAGAGAGTGAGGTATTAAAAGTGCAAGATTTTGCATTACGTATTGTTGACTGGCCACAAAGATCAACAAAAAGACACCACTAGAGCACATTGATATATTAATCATCGGCTATTGGATGTCAGACATTTGGTAATTTGGTAAATATATAGTGTTAGAGGAAACCCGCTACATTTGTTTTCATTAGTAGCAAGGAATCTTTTATATGCACCATCCCACAGACAGGATAAAGCAGCTGTGGTGCACTGGTTGGAATGAGAAATAGATCAATGGGCCCACCGACGGGGATCGATCCCAAAGCGAGCGCTTTACCACTGGGCATCATCCCGCCCCTCAAAGATTAACAAAAGACCATTCAACATTAACGTAATGCAGACATTTGTTTTTACCCTAATTTTAACGACCCGTGCCCCATCCCATAATGCATATGCTACAATATAAGGGCATCATACTGCCCCTTCAAAGATCAACAAAGACCATTCAACATTAACGTAATGCAGACATCTGTTTTTACCCTAATTTTAACGATCTTTTCCCCATCCCATAATGCATATGCTACAATATAAGGGCAACTCAATGTAAATGTATTGCAATATTTTATTCAATTTACAAAATGTATTATTATAAAGAGCTCAGGAAGTTGGTGTTGTATCTGATGAGTGATCTGCATAATAATTTACTTCTTAGTACAAACAAGCCTAATATACACTATAATAAATTTAAAAAATGGGGGAGAGTGGTTGCAGCCCCAGCCTATGTCCCTGGCAATCCTCATGTTCCTCAATTGGTGAAGTGTGTTTCAAGGGGATTTTTTTCATATAGCCTTTCTTTACAAACACCCGGTCCTGCTGATTTTTGTGTTATCAAAGTATGCAGTTGTTAAATTTCTTTCGCAGCGATCTGCACCTAAAAATCTAAGTGTGAAGCCTGTCCATCCTCGTATTACAGGATTTAGGTGAACATGTCAAATGAATTGCAGAAAGGTCACGTAGAAACCTTCTTATTAAAAAGTATATACAGTGACCTTGATATTTGACTCTGTGACCTTAAAAGTCGTTGTAAAACTACTCTTTACATGAGGAGTTTTAGGTCATTTTGTTTAACAATTTTATAAGACGTTTTGTGAGAAATGCGCAACAATTGCGGGTTTTTTTTTTATAGAAATGCCCAACAATTGCCTCTTTTGTATGTGACTTTGACCGTTGACCTGAAAATCTATGACCTACAAAGTAATATGTGTATTAGTTAGTTTGCCTAGTTTTGAAGTTCGTACAGTTGAAGTTTATGGTCAATTTCTTAAATGGTTCCATAAGAAATACATTGACAATTGATTCTTTCTATTCATTTGTGACCTTAACATTTGACCTGGTGACCGCAAAAGCAAAATATAGATTGGTGATGCATAGTAGAAGTTTGTTTAACAATTTTATAAGACATTTTGTGAGAAAAGCCTAGCAATTGTGTCTTTTTTGTTAAAAATGCCCAACAATTGCCTCTTTTGTATGCGACCTTGACTTTTGACCTGATAATCCATGACCTACAAAGTAATATGTACATTAGTTTGCCTAGTTTGAAATTCATAAAGTGGAAGTTTGAAGTAAATTTCTTAAATGATTTGGTATGTAATCCATGGGAAACTACTGTTTTCCTTATTAACTATGCACATGACCTTTGACCTCATGACCTTACTATTAATCAGATGCATTCTTGTTGTATTAGGGTCTGTTTAACAGACAGAGGATTATAATAACACTATTAAATGATTTTGGTAAAAGTAAACCTGCTTCAATTTCACTTTTTTGACAGATACCCATTTTGCAGTGGTTACCATGGTAACAGATCTTTAAAATTATAAACATTATATCAATTTAAAGGACATTTAATATTCTTAAGGTATGTGTAATTTGAAGAATAATTAATAAAAATTGTATGAATAGTAACACTTTTAAAACCGTATTAATGCCGAAAATTATGATGAAACAAAACTGATGGTACTGGTTATTTCATGCCATTTTGAACATTGTACTTGTTGCCATGGTAACATAAATAAAATAATTTATTTTAAAATATTGTAATAAAGTGGCTAGTCCATTACAGAATATGTGTGTTTTATTTTATTTCAATATGCCAAAAGGTAAGAGATATATCATCAAAAATATATGATAGGTTAAATTCTTGAAAGTTTCTAAAAACAGTGCAGCCTGATAAGGGTTAATATATGCTGATTTATTACAAATGATGTTCACTTGTTTAATATTTTTATTATAATAATAAAACTACTTTAAAAAAAAAAAAAATTCTCCATTTTATATGTACATATTTTCCAAAGGGTGAGAAGAAAATGACAACGTTTTGTGGTCTGTTCACAAATCCTTTAAGGTAAATGACTTGCTCTGTAAAAGTTAATACAAACCAAGAGGATAAAACATTTGTTTTGATCAACTGCATTCAACATAAATGAGTGAGCTGACGTTTGTTTAACACAACAGAAGGGAGCAGGAGAGAGCCTGGTCTGATCAATATTCCACTGTTTTTCTGTTTGGTGTAGAAACTGTTGAATATTTCCAGATGGTCAAAGGGGAGATAAAATGCTATTCATCCAATATTGTATTGTCGTGTGTGTCAACAGTCAAACACGAGTGATCTCCCATGTAAATATGAGATTCACAATGTACTCTTCTCTCAACGTAACGAAGATTGTCATTTGTTTTTTAATTGTCTATCACTGACAGATCATGTTTGATGGATGCAAACATGACCACGTTACATCTGCTCTTAAAGGGACATACCCTAGTTTCAACACGTGAAAATTAACACTAAGTTTAGTCAATCTACAAACCTGTAACACATTTGGATAAAGTTACAATTGAGTGAAATATGAGTCTGTGACTTTGAAATGGTGAAATACCCTCTAAAAATAGACTAAAACTCGACTCCATAACTGTTACTTCTCAGACACATGTGCATTTTTAAAAATATGAGAAATGCATTTTGTGGTATTAAGAACACCAGGATGACAAAAAAGGGGGGACTTTAATATATTTAATTTTGATTGCGTCTTTCCCAACACAAATTTACCTATAAAATCATATAATAAAATTTTAGACGCCATTTTAGAACGGGTTTTCCGAAAAGAAATAAACCATTTAGAGCATTCATTTAACCCTTAGTTTGTGTAGGTTTCTAGGAGGTTGGGCCCAGGCCACAGGAAAGTTATCCATTAAAGGGGAAGTTCAACAGACACACCGATCCTATCGGGAACTTCAGCGTGGCCAAAGCCGGGGGAGGGTCGCCCGGGAGCCGCGGGCAGGCCCCCAGACATACCTAACTCCCCCTACGGCCAAAACCGCCTACGCCTACCGCTTAACCTATTTCTGGTGGCATGCCCCCCCCCCCCCCCCGGCACCACACCCCCCGCCGACCCAGCCGTCGTGCCCTCCATTCTCGGTGTTCGTTGATTGCGTGGAGAGGGTCACTAGGAGAGTGACCCCCTATGATTAAGAAGAAGTTGCGTCCGGTCAGCCTGGCAGAGCGAAACGTACTTGGATGATCCCGGAGTCCAGAAGAGCCTCTCTGTAATCAGGAGAAACAAAACGTTATGTCATTCAACAGACGCTGTGACCCTTTGCTTTGGAACACTGACTGGAGGAATATTGGTATATTACCAGGTTCCAACCATCAGTATAGGAGCAGTCTCCCGCCCTATTGGGTTCCTATTTCTTTTTATTTTCAAAGAATTTAAAAACAAATATAAAATAAATTAAAACATATTAAAAAGAGCACGCCAATAACTTAACAGAATTTCTAAAAAATAGCCAAATTAAGAATTAAAAAAAAAAGTATATACAATATATTTGGTCGGCGCAAATGGAGGGGCGTTACTGCCAGATAACTAACCCCCCATTACCAGCCGGGAGCATATATACATTCAAACATCATTCATAACACACTTCACTTAACTCCTTCACCCACAATTTTACTATAAATTTTATAAATTTTTGAAATTATCTCTGGTCTGACACTGTGGGCTCCTCTGATAGCCTGCAAAGCACTAAGGCTGTCCGAGAGAAGGACATATCTGGTAGGGCTATTAACATTATGGTAACGCTCGACCCACTTCAGAGAGTACAGTATGGCCATCAGTTCGGATGTATAGACTGAAATATTATCCGACAACCTAGCCCTAATGGCAGTCGGAGTTTTAGAATTATGATTTTTGATTATAAAGGCCATTCCTGTTTTACCAGTGTCAGGGTCCTTCGACCCGTCCGTGTAGATCTGTATTACACCCGGGTAGAATTCCCCCAACACTAATTGGAAGATAATTTTCTTAAAGTTATTATCATTGGTTTTAATAATTTCCTCTCTGATGTGGAAGTGGACCAGTGGGATTGTGGTTAGCCATGGAAGGGTAGGATCAATATTCATCCTAACCAAAGGCAGACCCACCATCCCAAAGTCATTAGCGAATTTATTAAGATATGAAACCACAGATATGTCCCTATCTCTGTTGACATTCACTGCTATAGGTTTAAGTAGATTGACTGGAGAATCGGGCACCAGACTACGAATTTTATTAATATATTTTAACCCTTGCCTGATCCTCCTTAGAGCCAAAGACATAATCCCCAGCTCAACCAAGACACTGTCATATGGCGTACAGATAGTACCTCCCACGATAATCTTGAGAGCCCTACCATATACGCCATCGAGTTTTCTAAGTTGAGTCTGACTAGCACAACCGAAGGCCTGAGCTCCATACTGCAATCTGGACACAATAAATGCTTCAAAGATCATGAGCAGAGTTTTACGATCTGCGCCCCATGGAGTTCCTGATAATACCCTCAATAAATTGAGGTATATTGTACAATTACCAGTAACCTCAGTGATGTGTTCCCCAAAACTAAGATTGTGGTCAAAGATTACTCCCAGGAATTTGACCGATTGCACTTGATTAATAATTATTTCGTTTAGTTTTAATTTTAATTCACTTATAGCTTTAAACTGTCTTTTTTGGTGAAAAATTATACTTTGAGTTTTAGCCTTTGAAATGGTAACACCCCAAGCTCTGGACCAAAGGGCTAAATTATTAACATCCACCTGGAGATCTTTTTTAAGGTCCTCATAATTATTAGCGATTCTCCAGAATGCGGTGTCATCTGCGAACAGACCAACACTTACTTTAGAATTAATACTTTCATTCTTTGTAATTAACACCTCTGCCAAATCATTAATAAAAATTGCAAAAAGAGTAGGTGCTATTACTGAGCCTTGTGGGATACCATTTTCAAGTAATAAGATGGGTGAAAACGAACCGCTTACGTTAACAGCAAATGTTCTCTGCATCAGAAATTTTGAAATAAAAGTGAACATTGCACCTTTAATACCCATCTTATAAGTTTTCATCAACAATCCACGACGCCAGACCATGTCATATGCCTTTTCTATATCAACAAACACTCCACCCACTTTGAGCCCCTTCCGCATGGCATCCTTAACCTCGGTTTGTAGGCGAACAATATGGTCAGTGGTGGAGTGGTGTTTTCTAAAACCACTCTGGAAGGTAGACAATAAACTATTTACCTCCAGATAGTGGATAAGGCGGTTGTTAACCATACATTCCATGGTCTTGCAGACGCTGGATGTTAATGAGATTGGTCGGTAATTAGTAGGAAGGGAGAGGTCCTTTCCCATTTTAGGGAGCGCAAATACCTCTGCGTGTTTCCACTCTAATGGTAGGCACCCCTCCCTCCATATATTATTAAATAATTCCAGGAAGAGTCCTAGCGTCTTGATGGGCATATTTTTGAAAAACATATAACTAAAATTATCAGGGCCAGGGGCCGTGGCCTTTCGACCACCAAAAGCGCTACACAATTCCTGTAATGTAAAGGGTGCATTGTAAGGTAGGTCATCTTTCGGGGAGCAGGGTTCATAAGGGATCGGACTAGACCTTTCTATTTTAATTTTCCTAATTTGAAAGTCTTTACTATAATTAGTTGTAGCTGAATTATTTTTAAAAGTGGCACCCAACATATCTGCTTTATCTTGGTTACATTTACATTTATTATTATTTTTTAACAATACTTTATTATTAGACGATTTCCCTTTCACCCTTTTGATCTTTGTCCACACCTCTCTAACCTTTGAGTTCCTGTTGAGGGAAACACAAAACTGAGTCCATGAGGCATTTTTAGCTTTATTAATACTGAGTTTTAGTCTGTATTTAATATCTTTAAAAATTCTAATGTTATCCTCAGTATTTTTCTTTTTTAAATTTTTTCTGGCTTTATTTCTCTGTCTCTTAAGATTGGACAGTTCATTATTCCACCAGGGAACTGGATTAAAATTACTTTTATTAGTATGATAAGGAATGGATCGTTTAGCAATATCTATAATAGCTGTAGTTAAGTTTTTATTGAATTTATCTATGTTATCGTTTTTAATCCGCTCATGATTCAGTTTAGCACACAAGTGCCCAAACTGGGACCAATCAGCTTTGCTAAAGTTCCATCTAGTTTTATATTTAGAATCATCAGTCCAGATATCAGAGATATTAAATGTAGTTATAATTGGAAGGTGATCACTACCCAGGTCATCAAGAACCTCCCACCCACAACCAGCCGCCATATTGCTGGAGACCAAAGTAATATCCAGACAAGACCAGGTGTGGAATGCATCAGATAAAAAAGTACTGCTACCATCGTTTAAACATACAAGGTCCAATTTCTCGATAACGGAATCGAAAATCCGGCCCTGAATATTGGTAACTTTCGACCCCCATAATTTATTTTTACTATTAAAATCTCCTAAAAAAATTAAATTTTTGTAATAGTTACCAATTGGTGTCAAAAAGTTTTTTTAAATTTAACTTAATACCGGTAGCAGTAGGGTGAACATAATAATTAAATAAATTAATATCCCCAGATTTAGAATGGATTGAAACTCCCACCACCTCAATGCTTGTATGGCCATTTTCGATCTTGATTTGCGAATGGGATATGCTATTTTTAACAAAGGTAGCTACTCCTCCCTTAGTTTTATTGTCATTCGTAAAAAAGAGTCCAGTGTAGCCCGGAATTTTATATTCAGTAAATAGTTTAGTTCGTTTAATTTTATCAGTAACATTTGCAATCCAGGACTCCTGAATGGCAATAACATCAATATTTTTATTTATTTCCAAATACTTTTTAAGCTCAGGTCCGTTGGATCGCAGACCCCTGGCGTTCCATTGGAGTATCACCAGGCCCTTTTTGTCACCTTTAATGTTGGTAAAATTATTATTAATCTTATTATTACTATTAATATTATCGTGTATAGGCATGATGGGGGGCGGGACAGTACTGGTTAGTGAAATCAATTATAAGTTAATCCACTTCAGCACTGTTTCCCACCTCCTCTACTATTAGATCCCTGGCTTTGTACCAGGAGATACTACGGTTCTCCATGGCATTGGAATTAACCTTGATAGCCAGGTGATCATTAAGGATATTGCAGGCATCTCTGGACGTGACGCGACCACGATGTCACCCAGAGAGAATTTTTTAAAAGGGGCTTTAGGTATTTCTCTCGTCAAGAAAATACCAGAGATTACCCTTACCAAATCAAGAGCGTTCAAGGGCTGCTCAAAGGCACCCTTCCCCGCCCCAGAGGTAACGCCGGCGTACGTTTTAACAGTTGCAGGCTGAGTCGCCGCTCTAACACTAGACGGCTCAGTCTTGTTAGTATTACCTGCGCCAGCTGTCAAGGTGGGACGGTGAGAATCACCGGCTTGTCTACCCACGGGTCTTACTGGGGGGGGGGGGGGGGGGCTCCCTCGGTCAGCAGGCGGACCGCCCTCTTGTAATCGGGGCACTCCTTGTCGTGAGTGCAATGCTGCCCCCTACAGTTCGCGCACGAGACTGGTCTGGCGCACGGACTGTCAGGCGTTCTCCGGGGGTGGGCGGCCCCACACCTAAAACAAACCGGGTGCTCCCTTGTGGACCTGCACTTGCGTTGGGCATGTCCCCACCTTTGGCACCTGGCGCATTTTATCGGTTTATTGTGATACAGGTGAAGAGAATGTTCCACCCCCCGGACTCGAATGCTCCCAGTCCCGGGGGGGGGGGGGGGGGGGCGGGCAAAAAGTATGTCTAAATAGCCATTATTCCATACAGTGATGTTACTTATGGACAGATTGACATTGGCTGTTCTGACAGAGGGAAGCAGTGCACTGCCCTGAACTCCCCTCATGTCAGCTTTTACAATCCTACGAAGTGAGGATGGGGGGGGGGGGGGTTAACTCCACCTTGTTGAGCCGACCCTCCTCTATTAACAGTTTTATAAGGGTCCTTTTTTATTGTAGGGACAGGGGGGTGGACGGACTTGGGCCGTACCCCCACCCTCCCTCGTTGGTCTGATATTCTTATAAAAGTGGGGTACCTCTCCCACTCTCCCCTCCCGGGGGGTCGGGGCATCCGAGCCCGGGGGGGGGGGGGACTGATCCACCTCCATCTCTACTTAACACCAGGATGACAAAAAACACTTCGAATGTACAGAAATTGATAATCTAAACAATAAAATCTAAGTAAAGTATGATTTAGGTACCAAAAACTAGTAGACAAAAAAAACGTTAATGTTTAAAAACTAGGCTATGTCCCTTTAAATCTATGCAGCAATACATATTTAAAAACAAAAAACAAAAAATATTCTATCATTATCTTTTTGAAAGAAATTTCTGACGTGATAATTTTTGCACATACATAAATATAATGTTTCCTGTGTTAAATCTATATATCAATTATTTTTTAAATCAAATTTTTTTATTTTCACAAATTCAAAACGAGCATTTTCTGTTAGCTTTCAGTTGTAATTAAAAAAAAATATATATATACATGCCACGAATAATTAACCTGAAGTAGATACTCCACTGATTTTTAGTTTAGCGCACAAACGACACACAATGTTTAATTAACAAGACAAGACAACACTTTATTTACACTCGGGCAGTTACGGCATAGGAGGAATATATACATACACATTTTGTTATATACACGTGAAAAGATGGTTGACAGTAAATACATTAATTACAATACATGCACAAACACATACACAAACACATACACACATACATATCAATATATTATGTAATAATACAGATATAAGGGTATCCAAGTACTTCTAAACGAATAGATTGTTAAATTTGTACATGGTACTGTGGATAATGGTAATATCTTATTAAATATTAAGGATTTTGATAGTGTTTGTAGTCGAGGGCTTTTGAATTGATTAATTATTATATTCCTGAAACATGCTAATTTCTTTAGGGTACTAATTCGTTTATTCTCCATTAGTTCTCTAAATTTACAAGTACTTGGTCGCGTATAATATTATGGATGCAGCAAATGGACTCTTGAATTATAAAAAAAAGGCAAATGAAAAGATAATGGAAGTCGTCGCCAATGTTCATTACATTACATAATGTACAAATTCTACATTCTATGAGTATGTTATTCCAGCGTCCAGTTTCAACGGGTAGGTTAGACGTGCTAAATTTTAAAGAGTGTTGTTCACAGTTTTTCTGGTAGTTTATTAATATAGCTTTCGAAAAATAGTTGTTCTTTGTATAATCGGCAAGTGTTGCCTCTCGATGACTGTGATATGTTATTTTTCCATGTGTGTAAATACTGATAGCATTGTCTTTGTTTAATTTGCTGTGAGAGACAATGTACTAATATGAAAGAGTGTCTTATCCAGATGTCACCCATTCCCAAGTTATTCAGTGTGTTTTAACAGTATTAATCCAGTTATAGTTACTTTCGTTAGTAAGGTGGTCATTTAACATAATTTTGTATAAAAGAGTAGACAATTTGTATTGTTTTCCTGATATCAGTCACGCCCAGTAGCATACCATTCTTCTATATATAGTTAACTCGGTTGGCATCCTCCCTAACATAAAGTATAAATATTGGTGTTGCGTTCTTAACAGGTATGATGTGTCTAAGAAAGTTTATTTGTACAGAATTAAATATATCAACTTTTTCATATCCCCATATTTCGCATCCATATAATAAAACGGGCAAAACCATTGAGTCGAACATTTTAAGTTACATTCGGTTGATAGATAATTGTCCTGTGATTTTGATAGTACAGAGTACATGGCCTTGGTAACCTGTTGTCTATTCTTAGTAATTCGAAAGTTGTTTAATTTTGTACAAGTAATTCCTAAGTATTTGTATTCTTTTACATTTTTTAATATATTATTTCCAATCTTAAAATTAAGTTTATAATCTCTATTTCGCGACCAGGGCCCCGTTCCACAAAGCGATCTTAGCCCTAAGATCACTTTAAGTGCATAGCTACCTTATGCGCTAAGGTGATCTGAATGAACATTCACACTAGAAACTTGTTAATGGAATGAAAGAGAGTAAACGCATCCAACAATGAATATTTAGAAACATCATTACATCTGTTTCTTTCAAAGTGGTCGAAGCAGAATGGGGCTTGCCTGATTGTGGAACTTTCAACCTGTTAGTCCATGAGCCAGAGGGGTCAGTCGGTATTAACTTCATCTACCCGTAGTTTTGCATGGACATCTTAATAAATATTGCATAATATTTTGAGTTTTTTTAGTTATTCTGTTAATAATTCCTTTGAAATATTGCTTTTGAGGAAAGGGGGTAGGGTTATCATAAGGGTCGTTACACAGAAACACGTACAAGAAAACTTTATATATAGGATGTAAATATTAATTAGATGTCACAATAAGTTTCTGCTGCAATAAGATCCTTCAAAAAGAATATTTGAGGTGCTAAGCTTAAACTTCATGTCAAATTGCTAAAATAAAACTGTGTGAAATGTATTTGGCAACGTTACAAAAAGTGTTATCTGAGACCCTAATCCTCACAGGATTTCAATATTGGTAGCATATCTAAATTCTCCAGTGCATGAACTCCCCATCATCCATTTTTTTTTACTTGTAAATGCTCTGACAAATATTTTAGAATGCTTTTAAATGCTTTTAATATAGTCACCCTTTAGAAATTCTATACAAACTATAACTGTCGTGGAAATGGGGGTAGGGTCACAAAATGGGTAGATACACATAGAAAGAGTCCTGCAATGCTATCATAAATTTTCAATCCCTAGGGATGTAGACCATGACAAAAATCACCATGAGCATTCGTCCCCCAGGTGATACCAATTGGTCAAATGTTGGGTCCTGGCTCATGGACTAAGTGTCTTACCCATACATCTAGTTCAACATCAATGACTGACGCACCAGATGGGTTGGATAAATATTCTCTGTGGTTATTCAATTAAAGGCTTGGTCAGTTCCACTAATCCTGGCCTCATGACAGTTTAGGCTATGCTATGCTATGCTATGCTATGCTATGCTATAGGGAGGTTTCTTCTGTAATATTCCGCTGGGCCCAGGGCAGGCGCATTGCGGCGATGTTGTTGTACATAACAGCTTCTCGGAACCATTGGGCCGACAGAAATGCTATTAGCCAATTTAACAGCTTGGGTGTACCAATGTTTGTTGAATCTGTTGACATCGTCACGCACACTCTGAAGTGTGTTCTGAACGGAAATAATACGTTGGTAGCTTTTCACGATGTCAACTGATCTGCCCTGAAGACAGCGGTCAATATTCGTATGCATGCCATGCAGGACATTGTCACAATGAGTGTCATGATGAATTCGAATTGTGTCATTGTAAGAAAATAACAACCAGCATCATTTATGGTGACAAAAATCCAGTCCTTCGGTGAAGTTCTCATCTCGTCTAAGCAAGTAATAATAGCCGGGTATAGTTCTGTCATTACTTCAAATACGTCATGCCTTTCAACCCACCGAGTTCGGCAAAGTTAGGCACTGGTGTGGCATGTTTTTAATTTCAAAGTGGGAAAAACTGTTTCCGAATGAGTAACTGTTGTTGGCAATTGCCGAAAATCAGCGAACGTGAAAATACGGCAATTGTACAATTTCCAGCACACACGCCTGACCATGCCCCCCCCCCCCCCCCCCCCCCCCACACCCTGCACTTCACAACAACCACCACCTACCATCCACCCTGCTAAGAGCACTACAGTAACCGTTGGGGGAAAACCCATCTATCTTTGTGATTTCTTGCCTACCAGCGCTGACGCGGTACCACGTGATAAAAAGAAATGTGACACCACCGTGGCTTCACTTCTCGATAGTTCTCTCCGCACCCTTGCATTGTGTTTGGGACTGACGAACGTGTAAGTTCGTTGCATTTTGGATACTATTGAGGTTGCGTATTGAAAAAAACAAGATGAAGTTATTTTACTTCTTGTTATTCCTATTGGATCCTCAATATTCAACTAAAATATTATGTGGTGTGACTATTAGGCCGCCGACTACTAAAGGTGAGTTTTTTAATTTACCTTACTTAGAGAATAACTAACGAGCACAGGTATCCCCAAACAATAACGTCAGATAGGGCACCCCAGTATTCGACCACTTAAGAAAGAAAGAATTATAACATGTTAATTTTATTGGCATTTGCTAATATTTGTTTTTGTTCGTAAATATACACCTCGTCATAAATATCGCACCACCCAATTTTGTTCACTAAGTAAAACTGGATCTTCAGCCTCATAAAAATGGTGCTTAGAAAAGCACATTAAACTGTTTATATGGCCTCATGTGAGCGTTCAGTCAGAAAATTTACAACACAAGACCGAATTTGAGCACTAAATGAGGGTTTAATTGTAGCAAAGTAAAGTTCACTAAAATCACCGTAAAATACGGTGAAATAAGTATGGCTGCCGGGGTCGTTACAACAGACACACAACACAGTTCACATTTCATTAATGTCAAACACACTAGTAAGGTCCACAATGACTGGCTAACTCAGTATCTGGTGTAACCGCCTCGTACTTGGATAACATGTTCTACACGCCTTCTCATGCTTGTCACCAGACGTCTGATGCTCTGTTGAGGGATCTGCTGCCACTCATCATGCAATGCATGGGTCAATTCCTGAAGGTTCTGAACTGGAGGATCCCTTGCTCTCACCCTACGTCCCAAAATGTCCCACAAATGCTCAATAGGATTTAGGTCTGGACTTCTGGCAGGCCATGGTAGTGTCTCAATGGCGTTGTGTTGGAGATGCTGAACAACAGCTCGAGCACGATGTGGTCTGGCATTATCGTCCATGAAGACTGGACGTGTGGCGAGAGCATGGTTATCGAAATGAGGCACAACAGCACCGTCCAGGATCAAGTTCTGGTACATCTGTCCATTCAGTGTTCCGGGAACTGTGATGAGGTCAAGTTTACAATCATAGGAACAACACCCCCACACCATGACGGATCCACCCCCAAATGGAACCTCAGCTTGAATGTTCCTCTGATCATATGCTGTGCCTCTCTGCCTCCAAACTCGTGCCCTCCCGTCTGTATGATGCAGCAAAAATCTGCTTTCATCGGACCAGTGGATCCTTCTCCATGTCCTCAGGTTCCAGCGATTACGTGCTTGGCACCAGGCTAAACGGGCATGGCGGTGCTGATTTGTGAGGAGTGGACGTCTGATTGGTCGTCTTGCTCTCAATCCTGCAGAATTTAGGCGTCGTCTGATGGTGCTGATGGACACTCTGTTGTATGGATGCCATCCATGTCGCAGCTGTGTACAAGTAGACTTTGGGCTTCGTCTGGCTTGGCGTACGAGAGCACGGTCTTCCCTGTCATTGGTTTTTCTGGGACGTCCAGACCTCGGTGCATCCTTCACTTCACCGGAAGCAGTATGTTTACGTATTAGCCTGCTGATGACAGTGTGATTAATGTTCAATTGTGTTCCAATAGCACGACATGACATACCAGTCTGGTGCATACCAATAATTCGCCATCTTTGGTTCAGAGGCACTGGACGCTTGGGCATTTCACTGGTTGGTCAAAATAAAGCTTAATATATGCCTAAAATCAAATTTTAGCTGTGTCTGCCAACATAACATACACCAAAAGAGGCTATGTGCATACTGCATTGTTAGCAAACCGACCCCCGGATCAATCATGCTCGACTGAGCATGCACGTGCAGCTCGGAACAGGGTGTGTTTGTGATATTATGTTCACAGATGTTGTAGTATATTAAATATATACTTGTAGTTTAAAAAACCGAAACTTATATTTTCTAATTTTACTTTAAGGTGTATACTTACTGGCAATGCTATTCACTAAATAGACCAAAGTTTTGTTCATGCGGTATACGCTGACTAGAGTAAGTTTGAGTGCCACAAGGAACAGTAGGGCCTATGCAGTATTCGACCAGCTGACCCAGTATTCGACCACGTTCTAATTAACTAATAAAACTAAACTTTGAAGTTTATTTCATAGTAAATGCAGCATATATCAAACAACTAAATCCCAAAAGTGTTGATTTTAACAACTGTAACACATTCATGCATTTACGCACGCACGCACATGCTTATATACACATTTACACACGCACAATTACTTTTTGATGAACAGTCTCTTTGGTCCTATCTCAGTTTACAAATAATGACATTAGACTGAAAAAAACAAAAAACAAAAAACAAAAACAAAACATAATTGTGCAAGTTCTGACAAACAGCACCAAAAGACATAAAAGTAGTAAAGTTGTGGTTCTTGGGAGTTTATTTGGGGAATGTATCCTCAAGCTTTTCTATTGGTCGAATACTGGGGCAACCCTCTCTATCATGTCATTTGATCACGTGATCGAAATTATAATGACTGAGGTCACATTGCATTGCCAGCTCCAATTGATTATAAATAGAAACGTTAAAGACATTTTCAAAGATTTCAAATGGATTAAAAGTATTGCAAATGTTCACGGGATGTTGGATGGTGTAATAGCATGCTATAAAAATGGCCGACGTTCATATGATCACTATAGCCAATGAATATATACTTACGTTCATTCACATGGTTATCGTCTGCTATTGCGTTTTCCGAAGAAAGAATGTTCACCCTGTCGCGTATGTTCAAAATACGTTGGGGAAATCTATATACTATTCAGTTTAAACGAGTATGGTAATTAATTAAATGCACTGGTCGAATACTGGGGTCACTGCCCTATATTATAGTAACGTTATGTAATATTTATTTATGTAACTATAGCATTTGTATTACGGGTTTCTGTTTGGGGGTACCTGTGCTAACGAGCTATGATGAATTACGGATTATCTGTCCCGAGTGAATTAATGTTGTAAACCAGAGCCTCTGTCGGGAGTGAATTAAAGCCGCACACCCTAGTTCCATCTAGCGAAAATAAATTATAATTTGGTTAATCTACAAACCTGTAACACACTTAGATCACGTTTTTATCAAATGGAGTGAAAAAGCAGGTTTTATATCGATAAATACCATGGGAATCCCCATGTCCCAATTGCTTGAAATAATTTTGAAAGTTAGTATTCTGATGTCACCGGTAGATGTCGCTCGAAGCACAACAATGCCTACGTCACGTCAAATTTCACAGAGTGCGCACAGACTTGGGGTGCGTTCTTTTCACCTCTCCTGGACATGTTCCAACTGTTCTGTCCTGGTTGTATCCCCTCTCCAGATATCGTAAGACTTAGCAAAATTATTGGTTTTAAGGTTTTGTAACGTTTTGTATTGAGACACTTACTTGTCTGAACTTTATTGTTACTGAAAATGTTCACGAACTGTGAAGAAAAATCTCACAAATGAACAACAATAAATCGGATGTTGATTGCGCTAACCGTGCACGAGAAAACAAACCGAACCAAAATGATAACGGTCACGTGGTATACCAACATCTGTGACGTTTACACAGGAAGATTCCCTCTAAAAATAGATTGGACCTCGCTTGCTTAACGGTTTTTTCTCGATAGCACGTCTTGTGAAAAAATGCAAAAAAATGCATTTCGTGGTTTTACAAACATCAGGATTACCAAAAAGCACTTCAGGGTGAATGGAAATGTGTATTCTAAATAATAAAATGTAAGTAAAGTGCAATTTTATTTGTGAAAAATGGGGTTTAACAGCGAAAAACAACGTCGTAATGGTTAACAAATAACTGTAACTAGGGTGTGTCCCTTTAATGTTGTAAACCCGAGCCTCTGGCGAGGACTTTACAACATCAGTGCACGAGGGACAGATAATCCGTAATTCCTCGTAGTGAATTTGTTATTCTCTTTATTACCCATTGTCAATCTTTAACGATTTTAAAAGTATATTTACGTTCCCGCTGCTGTAACAACCTTACCAGCCATAACAATATATTCATACGCGCCGTTACCGGTGCACACATAACAGTATCTACAGAAGAATAGTTCCAAAAACACTCGAAATAATAAACTAAAACCGAGTTTTTTTTAATATTGGTACATATATAGTGTTTATTAATTTTTGAAAATTATCACAGTAATATTGTCATACACGAGCACATGAGCGTACGTATGTACACACACACACACACACACACACACACACCAACACACACAAACTGTCATTTTGTGACGTCAACTAAGAAACCGCCAGTCGTAAGCAGGGTACACAGTGCAAAAATATTTTTAGTTTAAAATATCCAAATTAGTTCTTTTCAAATTGTTATTATGGAAGAAAGTCGGCGTTATAAAAAACGAATACAGAAAATGTGGTAACAACAAAAGAACCATTGACGTTAGAAAGGTATTGGTCTCAAGAAAAAACACAGAAACAACTCGAAAATAACAGAACAGTGCGCGACCCTTGACACGTCCTAGTTTGAGCCAGTTTGTTGCACATGGCTTACATGTGATTGCCAATCTAATTAAAATTAGCTCCACTATTACATATGGATCTAACAGCAGCCAGTTGGAGCTCATGTCTACCAATCGAAACCTTACTTGCAGAATCATGCCAGTGATTTGTAAATAATTTGAAAATAATATTATTCCGAATTATCATGAGGGTATACGATATGTTTCGTGTGAATTACGAATGCCTTAAAACATGTTTTATTTTATAAAATAAATAATTTGTAATGTAAAACTGAAGACTGATTAAGGTTTTTTTTAAATTATAAATAAATAAATAATTTTTAATGTAAAATTGAAGACTGATAACCCATCCCGTACGTATTGGTATGGTTCGCTGTACTGCGGCCACTAAAATACTCGCCCGATATTTTTAGAATGTGTATGCTCCCAAATAACGTTGTAAAAGGCGAAGTGTGATTGGTCAATATTTAAATTATTATTTACAGACGAAATGTTACCTGGACATTGGAGACTACGCAGTGTTGTTAGCAATCTGATTAAAATTAGTTCTACTGGTCTAAATAAGGCATTCGTAATTCACACGAAACATCGTATAGCCTCAGGATAATTCGGAATGTTATCAAATTATTTTTAAATCACTGGCATGATTCTGCAAGTAAGGTTTTGATTGGTGGACATGCGCTACAACTGGCTGCTGTTAGATCCACATGTAATAGTGGAGCTAATTTTAATTAGATTGTGTGATTGCGTGCTGTACAATTTAATCGGAATCCGAATCGGACAGTATATGTCGCCGTTTAGCCGGATTTTTTAAAGTATTTTGATGTTCGTGATTGTTTTCATCGTTGCTTTTGACGTTGATGGTAATGTTGAAAACACCACCGTAGATGGGAGCTGAAAACAGACTATGTATGATGTTGGATACCTCGTGTGTGTGGGACATCTCGCGTGTGTGCGACGTCACATACATCGACACGTTTGATGCAGTTATTGCTGGTACCGAGTATGATGCATTTTCCTTCGATATTGGTGTTGAATTCATAAGAATTTTGCCAACTGCCTGGTGCTGTTCATCTGTAATATGCGAATATGAATTTATTGAATGAATGTTTTTCTGTCCAGAAAGTTGCATTATTTGATTAGCAGGTATATCTTTGCTGACTAATGATTGGATCATATGTTTTCGTGCACTGTGGTTTGTTAAACGTTCATCAGAGACGATAGTTCGTGTGCCTCAAATGTCGCTCAATGCTGCCTTTGAAACCGGTCAAAGACACGGGCTCGTACTCTGTGCCATCAACTTTCCTCACACTAATAAAAAATTGCACAATATTGCGTTTAGTTCATTTTTTTTTTTAGTTCAGTTTTTTTTTCTCTTCAATAGTTCGCTGTTCTGATACGTATCCAAAAGCTTACCGCCCTGTGCAGGGCCGGCTCTGCACAGGGTGGTCTGTAGTAGGCTACGGTCATGTGACGTGTATGGGCCATTGCAGTCAGTGCTACATGGGACGGCGCTACCTAGTACGCTCATTATGTGTGCTACTGGTTGTGTTCTGTCAGTTTATATCAGTATTTTACTGTCATTATAGACCTACAGATATATCAATATTATCATACATTTCAATGAGCTAACGGGCACTGCTAATTTTAGACAATATAAACGTTTGTCTACACGTCGTTTTTGTAGATCCAATTTAATTCACTATTACTAAAGTCCGAACCAAAATGTTAACAACTACGACAAATTGCTCTCCTACCTTTATTTTTCGTTAGATTTTACCCACATTTTGTCCAGACATAAATCTTGAAAAAACCATTACAATGACACAGATTCCACATACTAGATGATAACCATGTCACCTATGTCGACTTCGCTGAGATCGCATGGGGCAAAAAACATGTAATTTTGTGCCGGCTGCCATTTTGACTTTTTATGGAATATTCTCCAAGAGGGGTGAAAGGATATGACTTAATCTAATAACGTCATAACATGTTATGATATAAAAGCAAACGTGATGACGTCATATTAAAAAAATTATTATTATTATTATTTTTTTTTTTTTTTTTATTATTATTATTATTATTTTTTTTTAATGATACCATTAGAGATCATTGATTTTCTATTAATTATATCAAATACTTTGGAGGCTTTCACCCCTCTTGAAGAGTATTTCATAAAAAAATTAAATGACAGACGGCAGAAAACTGTATGTATTTTGCCCTATGCTATCTCAGCGAAGTCGATACTGGCGACATCGTTACAGTCTCATATGTGGGATCTGTGTCACTGTAATGGTTTTTTCACAACTTGTGTCTGGACAAAATTTGGGGGAAATGTAACGATAATTAAAGGTAGGAGAATAATTTATTGTAGTTGTTAACAATTTGTTTCGGACTTTAATAGAGGAGTGATATCAGGTCCCGTGTTTATAAACCTTAAAGTCTAGACTTTAATAAAGTCCAGACTTTAACGTCACGGCAACGCCTTTCAAATAGCATTACGTTAAAGTCTTGACTTTAAGTTTTATAAGCACGGGCCCTGTGTAAAATACTGTGTACAATCAATGTTGGGTGCATTAGATATATATATATATATATATGAGAGAGAGAGAGAGAGAGAGAGAGAGAGAGAGAGAGAGAGAGAGAGAGAGAGAGAGAGAGAGAGAGAGAGAGAGAGAGAGACTGAACGAGTGAGTTAAAACTGCTTTTGTGTAATGAATTCAGTTACCTACCCCACTTCTGGTACTCACACTGTGTATAATGACCTACAACCACCCACCCACCCCTATGGGAGCACTTGGGCTACTTTATTGATGATCACCGTTAATTAAATTAAAAAAACAGTGAAACAATCATGGAAATCAATATCAATTTATTTGGGTACATAATTCTATACAGAAACAATATACATCAAACGCAATACATGCCGAATAGGCAGGAATGTTCAATTACTATATATTGTCCTGTCACTTGTGTTATGGAAGGAAATGTTTTATTTAACGACACACTTAACACATTTTAATTATGGTTATATGGCGTCATACATGTCGTTAAGGACCGCAGAAATACTGAAACTTATACTTTTCTTGTCAATGACAGATCCCTTTATATCTATACCTATATATTTATATCTATATCTATATACATATATACACACACGAAGCATAACAGTACTTAATTAAATTCATTTAAATTATATACAAGGTTAATAACTTGCAGCCCGACACGAAAAACTCAGTAGAAAAACCTTTTTAAAAGGTAAAAAAAAGTACTGGGAAACATGTTCTCTCATCGAATGCTGGACAAGTATAGCTTGAGAGATTAAAGCTCACATTTGTACACTTAGAAGTTAATTAAACATATGGTTTAAAGCGGCATTCCCTGGAATATTTTTATTATATAAGCATATAGAACAGAAAATCCCATTACGTTTGGTGCATATAAGACGCCGCACTCCGAGCTGGTTTCACTACACTGGCTTTTCCAAGTTAAAAATGAACCCAGTATTTTGAAAGTGGGACACTTTTGGCGGGCGCCCCCTGGGCTAAAAATAGTATGGTTCGGCTATCGTTGCATTACAAAAACCGAGCGGATTCTAGCTGTCAATTCCTAGCAGCCAATTACGCTCGCCGCCAATTTCAGCAGACACTCATGTCGACGTTCTAAACATCGGACTAGTACGCCTTTCGATTGTTACCTGTATTTCACACTTTTAAACACACTGTTATGCTAATTTTTATTATTCACTACAACTTAAGAATTTTAGAGTTTTAAAGAGTATCTCTATATAAAAACAACACAAAAACAAAATAACAACCAAGACTCATTTTCACAGTCTTATTGTTACTAATATCCGTATAAATACAACTTAACCGTTTTATTAAGCACTTTTATAATATCTGAAGTATCACTTTAAAAATCCTTCAGTACTACGGTAATATAGGATGTCCAACTAGTTTCGTATAGACCACACCACAACACACATTATAAATGGCGTATGAGTCCGGTGTTTAAAACGTCGCCATGCGTCTCTACTGAAATTGGATGCTAGCGTAATTGGATGCTAGGAAGTGGCTGCTAGAATCCGCTCGGTATTACAAAATGGCGAGAATTGTTCTAACTGACTAGTAAGCATTTGACGATATGCGTTAATGACGACAACTCGCCAGTGAATTAAAAGTGCATTTATGTTTGTATTTGAACTTAGAACTTGATTGTATACGATTGAAACCAGACATTGCAGCTTTAAATAATATTTATTCCCAATTACTACACCTCAGTATTCATTTCATCAAACATAATACGTACCTTTATACATATCTATACTTATACCTATATATTTATATCTATATCTATATACATATATACACACGTAGCATAACAGTACTTAATTAAATTCATTACTTCAAACACAATACTTACCTTTATATCTACACCTATAGATATACCTATATATCTATATCTATATTCATATATACACACGTAGCATTTAAATTAAAGATATGGTTTAAGCAATGGAAGAAGTATGTGCCAATGGCAGCTGTACCAGGTATTTACAGTTTTTCACATTCTGTATCTACCAGTATACACGTATGTCATTATTTATAACTCTCAGTCTATTAACGGAGACATAGTTCTACAGGTATATGAAAACTCTGTCATCTCAGGATTCCACAGGTGGCACAGGTACGTCTTCATGATCAGAAACAGATCCATCTTGTCGGATGTACACTGAAAAATTGTTGAGAAATCGCCCGGGCTTACCTCAAGAGCGTATTGTAAGCAGAGAAATTCTATCAACAGACACCTCAGGAAGAAGTTTGGAAAACGTGTGATTGGTCTGAACATCCAATACCCGACAGAATTCCACAAAGATGGGGTTCATTTCAACAAGAAAGGAACCAGAAAGTACTTTTTTAAATTACGGAGAGTGTTTGCGGGTTTCTGATTGACACGAGTGACTTGAAATTACATATCAGTTTGTTTTAACAGTAAAGTCATATTTTAAATATCAAAATGTGTTTTGTTGCATTTTTCTTAGTGTCTATCTAATTGGGAAAAGTAAATAAAAATATGTGGGTGGCAAAGTTGAGGTTTTATGCTGTTAAATGTAGGGGGGGATTTGAAGGCAGGTGCCGTCCTGTGTACCCATGCACACATTTTTATACAGTGTCAACACGAACGCATTGAGTATTATACAAAATATCATGGGCGTACATAGGATTTTGAAAAAGGGGGTTCCAAAATAGATTGCAGAGATATTGGGCATATATTTCTATGTTGAGTTTTGAAAAGGGGGGTTCCAAAATAGATTGCAGAGATATTGGGCATATATTTCTATGTTGAGTAAATATAATAATGTCAGATATATTAAATTATTAAAAAAAAGCGATTTCAGGGGGGGGGGGGTCGGTCGAACCCATCGAACCCCCCTATGTACGCCCATGAATATATATATTTATTCCCTTTACTGTTAATGTGTTTTCCACCATATCTAAGTATATAAAATACTAGACCGCCCTGTGTAGGAACGTCCTGTATAGAGCCGTCGTCACTATATATATTTTTTGTTTAATACTCACACACGCACACGTTATACATATGCACATATATATATATATTATTGAGTATTATCCACAATATACATATATTTTCTTTATTATTACTGACTGCCCCCCCCCCCCCCCCCCCCCCCCCCATATCACTGACTTAGGAGCGAACCAAATGGCAAATTTATCAGCATTATAGTCTTGTCTTTTGAACATGATTTATTGTAATACAGGATACACTAAAAGAAATATTTTCGTTGGCTGTTTAATTTCTGTTGCAAGACATGGATATGATTGGACTTCACATTTGTGAGCGGTGTTTCAACCTCATATTGAATTATTTCGAGGAATTCGCCTGGTTTAATTTTGTACAAAAACCACGTTGATGGGGTAGGTCTACAAGTTTATAACATGCTAACATATTTTCACTTGAAGTTTATATAAATACATAAAATAATATGCATTTACTAAATGGCAAGTATTATTTTCAAAAGTTTTTCAGAATTGTGCGATATTTTAAAGCAGTTAATGTTGTTTAAAATTGCGTTTAAAAAATCAAGTCATTTCCATTCTGTCTTCTTTATCAATTTTATTGTCACAAAAAGTATGTTCTAGACAAAAATAAGGTACTTCAGATTGAGATATAATTATTTTTGATGAACCTGTTTGCACCCTTTTGAGAACACAAACTAGAAGAGCAGTTCACAAGACACATGCTGGTGACTGTTGCGATCGATCATTGACTTGACCTTACTTGGGGTGGGTGGGTGCACGTTCATTGCTGCTAACGAAGTGTTAAAAGTTACAAAGTTACGAAATAATAACACAATAGTAACAATAACATCATTTTCATCTGAAGTTAGTAAATTTGTTGAAAATTATTTATACCGACGTTTAAATATAATGTAAGACGCGGAATTAATATACTAACGAAAACACGATACATGAGGCTAAGTGACAGCATATTGGACGAGATCTCTGGAAAGACCTGACATCGGATAACCTCTTATTGTTCGCTGGCTTTCACAGCGGATAGAAAAGTTCGCTAGTTTTATTTCAGTCTATTTTTATTCAGATTGAAACTTGCGAAACCGGTACCTCAACTTCCTGGCGAAGTCAATCGGGCCTGCTCAAAACGACTCGGGTGAACAAGTACTGGGGCGAAACGACCTGTTATCAGTGGCAGTAGCCTATGCATGCATAAACCTCGCGGAATTCAGTGGGGGATGGTCTACTGGCGTACGTGTGGTATCCAGAGAAAAACGGTGTACTATAATAGGGATTCAGTTCATATATATTTCAAACATGAAGTTATTTTGTTTCATTTCGGTGTTAAAGGGACACGCCCTAGTTACGGCTAGTTGTTAACCATTACGGCGTTTTTTTTCGCTGTTAAACCCATTTTTTTCACAAATAAAATTGCACTTTACTTACATTTTATTATTTAGAATACACATTTCCATTCACCTGAAGTGCTTTTGGGTAATCCTGGTAATCCTGATGCTTGTAAAACCACGAAATGCATTTTTTGTATTTCTTAAAATGCCGCGCGCACTCGAGAAAAAACCGTTAAGCAAGCGAGGTCCAATCTATTTTTAGAGGGAATCTTCCTGTGTAAACGTCACAGACGTTGGTATACCACGTGACCGTTATCATTTTGGTTCGGTTTGTTTTCTCGTGCACGGTTCGCGCAATCAACATCCGATTTGTTGTCGTTTGCTTGTTGTTCATTTGTGAGATATTTCTTCACAGTTCGTAAACATTTTCAGTAACAATAAAGTTCAGACAAGTAAGTGTCTCAATACAAAACGTTACAAACCCTTAAAACCAATAATTTTGCTAAGTCTTACGATATCTGGAGAGAGGATACAACCAGGACAGAACAGTTGGAACATATCCAGGAGAGGTGAAAGGAACGCACCCCAAGTCTGTGAAATTTGTCGTGACATAGGCATTGTTGTGCTTCGAGCGACATCTACCGGTGACATCAGAATACTAACTTTCAAAATTATTTCAAGCAAGTGGGACATGGGGATTCCCATGGTATTTATCGATATAAAACCTGCTTTTTCACTCCATTTGATAAAAACGTGATCTAAGTGTGTTACAGGTTTGTAGATTAACCAAATTATAATTTATTTTCGCTGGATGGAACTAGGGTGTGCGGCTTTAATGGAGCTTCTTCTTAGACTTCTACAGTTATGCATGTCATGTCATGTCATAGGGTTTTACGTGCACATTCAGAACAAGCTGTTGTAGCGCACGCCTGTCGTGGGCACAAGAGCCGGCCTTGGCCGGCTCCTCTGTCCATGACAGGAAAAGGTGGGGAGAGGAGGGACCGCCTGCACTGGCAGGTGCAAGGGAGCACCAGCAGCCCGATCGAATCGGTAGCAGGCGGGTGGGGGTGGTGGTGGTGCTATGGAATTTTGAATGGAGCCGTTAATGCCAAAGAGAAAGGGGTGCGCAATTTTGATTGAAGAAATTTGGCGCAATTTTGAACGGTCGGTCGAAAGGTAAATGGCCGAGCTAATATAGGTTTTGATATTGGTGAATCGAGAGTAGCTCGTACAGTTATGCAGTTTAAGCGCAACACCAACAGGTAAGAACGGCATCAGGTCTTTTCGCCCTTAGGCCTATCCAGATTCGCCCCGAGTTGGTACATCCTCTAGTTCATCAAGATAAACGTCTCCGGCACGATATTTATTATTGTGATGTTTATTGCTGTGTCATAACAATACATGTCAAAATGTTAAAAACAACAACAACTTTAGACTACTGGAACCAGTGGATTAATTGTTGACAAAAACCTCGTTGAGTGGGTACAAGTTTATGATTTTTACTCATATATATTATATCCCCTACCTTGGGATAATATTTTTCTGTTTTTTGTTTGTTTTTATTTCCATCTTCATCGAGTAAATCGATCGCATTGATATTGCCAGCTCATAAAAAAGTAGTTTCGTTTTTGTAAAGGCAGTGTATAGGTTGCACTATACCAATTAATTTCCGGCTGGGTCGAAGTTCGAGGTGCACAGAACGTTTGATAGAGAAGTTAACACCACAAGTCCTGTGATTGGTTATAAATGTAAGTGTGTTGGTTGTAAAACAAATTAGTTTCATCTGGGCTAAAAATGTATGCAAATTTTATTTGATGTAGTACCACCGTGTCAAGTAGCCTTGTGCTTGGAACATGTATGGAGTACCTGTAAAAAAAAGTACTCAAATTTTGTGCGAAACTAGGGGTGTTGCAGAAACATCTGGTTATACCGAAAATGAGCCATGAAAGGTACCATTTTCTGCAGTTAATACTTTGAGGTAGGGGTTGTAGTACTGATATTTATGGGTCACAGTTTGGTTGATATATTGCATATAGTGTTTTTAAACACAAACGTTAACATGGTCGCCTATGGGATTTGAATTGGTATAGTCCAACCTATAGCGACGAGCAAGCAAAGGGCCGCTACTCTAAACGCATTTTCCCATTTTGACAAAATCACGCGTCAGATTACATGCATTTTCCCCCAGCCTTACGTACATTAACGACTGGGGTAATAATGGGAATTGTGCCGAATATGTAAACTAGGGTGATGAATGCATTAAATCACGTGACTGATATTTTAGTGCGAAGTAGATATTGACGAAATTTTGTTTACAAACATTGATAAACACTTTAAAGGCATTTAAACATCCAGACGCAACTTCATATGTTTATAATATGATGGGAAATACTTTTAACAAATGATATTCGCCAGTTACATATTTTAAAACAATCGTATTCATAGTTTGTTTATTTATGAAACGTTGGTACCGAGTAGTTATGGTGACCGGAAAAATACCTGCAAGGGACGTAATTTCTCTAGAATACCTTGCAAGGGACATAACTTATCTGGACGTGCACGTCACTAATGGTAGTTTGTGTTTCTTGATAATAGCGCGCATACTTCCGTAAATGATATATAAATAACGTGGTAGACGTTCAATAAAGCTTTTATAGGTTTAATTAAAGGCGCACGCCCTAGTTCCATCCAGCGAAAATAAATTATAATTTTGGTTAATCTACAAACCTGTAACACACTTAGATCACGTTTTTATCAAATGGAGTGAAAAAGCAGGTTTTATATCGATAAATACCATGGGAATCCCCATGTCCCAATTGCTAGAAATAATTTTGAAAGTTAGTATTCTGATGTCACCGGTAGATGTCGCTCGAAGCACAACAATGCCTATGTCACGACAAATTTCACAGAGTGCCACAGACTTGGGGTGCGTTCCTTTCACCTCTCCTGGACATGTTCCAACTGTTCTGTCCTGGTTGTATCCTCTCTGAGTCACTGAGGACCAAAATATGTTTGTAGTGTTCATCAGAAAATAATAATAATAATAATAATACAGCCATTAACCAAGTTTTCAGTGATACAGTTGTAGAACACAATTTGCACACTTCTAGTTCAAAGTTTACTCCTTTATTTTTTTTTTGTTGGGGGGGGGGGGGTTCTTTGGAAAATATTTAATCACTGAGTGTGAATAAAAGAAATTGTAGATTTTTTTACATAAATTAAAATAGAATATAGTAATTGGCCCAAAATTTCAGTGTTACAGTCATTTTTGTTGCATTTATACACTGACAAATTATTGAGTGACAGTCAGTTTGGCGAAAACATGTTTTGTAGTGTTTCAGAAATTGATATGTAATACACCAACATGGCTAAATGTATGTCTTTTATCATACCGTACTCATTGATCATGAGATACTCGTATGATGTTTGGTTGTAACAGACTGATATGAACATTTTGATATTGATCATGAGGGATTCACTGCAAATTTCTCAAGCAACTAATAATTAAACAAAATATTTCTGTATTCAAGATTACCTTGTATTATTTTGTTGACGTCATTGTTGTACCTGCACTTGTATGTATTGAGCAAAATACAAATTGGTGCTTTTCAAACAAAGTGACGAACATCAGGAATATAAGTATGATATTTAGTGGTACGTTCAAGACAAAAGTTTCACATATATTATTTAAAATGACCAGTCAAAACCAATTGTTCATACATAATGTTAGCCAATACTAACAAAACTGTGATTCCAACTGACATCTGCATTTTAACAACACCAATCATGTTTTTTGTTTCATTTAGTAATAATACTAAAAACATGCTTGTTTTATTTAGGTATTGAAACTATTTCCTCGTTCCAGCCAGTGCACCACGACTTGTATATTAAAGGTTGTGTATGTGCTATCCTGTCTGTTGGAAAGTGCATATAAAAGATCCCTTGCTGCTTTTGGAAACATGTAGCGGGTTTCCTCTCTAAGACTATATTACAAAATTACCATATGTCTGAAATCTAATAGCCGATGATTAATAAATCAGTGTGCTCTAGTGGTGCCGTTAACCAAATCAAACTTTGAAACCATTTTTATTTGTTCATCCAGTAATAACTTGGACTTTAAAATAATTCTGATATCAAAACTCGATTCATAATCTTGTAACAAGATGCTTTCAAAATCAACTGCTGCTTGTAAACGGTCTTTGAGCAAACTGAACCATCTAAAAACACTGCAAAGAAATAGAATGTCACAAGAAACTCTTCAGTCTGTACTGTGCATTATGCATCTTGGCCCTGAAATAGAAAGTTTTGATCCAGAAGAAAGTATTCAACACTAGATTGAGTGTGCAAAAGGTACACACCATGTAAATGAACATAGTCTTAAATTCCTACTGTGAATTCCTGTGGTGGCCATGTGGAAGAGTTGGTGGAACTTGATTAATAATTCTTGACCTTTGGACACATTTAATGACATGGTTTATATTCTTGTGTGTTTTATGCTCTTGCTTGTCTGGCCTAAAATGAAAGTTACAACATGATTTAATTGTTTGTTTCATTTTACTGTTATATTTGTAAATTTGTAATGTTACAAATTATATAAAAATTCAAGTTATAATTGATCAGGAATTTGGGCTAGTGCTTTTTCTTGGCTAGTGACCTTTCAAAACATTTATCATATTCTGTCTTGTTGTTTAGTGCATGTTTTATCTGTGTGTGTGAATAGCTATATATAAATTACTGTGTGCAACTGAATTGCAAATACATGTAATGTTGTAAAATGTTGGTGATGGGAAAGCCTTTCAGCTCAATAAACACATACATAAACGTTTGGTTTTTCCCATAGACATATATACCAATAAATAAACACTGTTTAGTAAATTTGTATGAGTATTAGTAAATTTTATCACCAATTATGTATATATCCTTAGTAGAAATAATATATATAATTTGATTATTAATATGTAGCAACATTATAAGAAGTTTTCACTTTTTGACATTTCACAGACACAATTTTGGCAGACGGGTCACATGTTTGACAGGCAGCTAAAAATACAGGGAGTGACTAAACATATTGAAATTGTGAGGATAGTTTGATGAGATAACAAGTAAAATTGTCATATTTTTTGTTTTTTGTTATACTGCTTCATTTTAGTGTGGTAAGGTGAAGACGCGTTTTTGCCAAAACCACGAAATTAGCCTCTGCAATACCTGTGAAATCGTAATTTTTCCGACTATAAAAAAGAGGTTTTTCTATGAAAAATTAAAACTTTTTGTTTATTTTCCTTCTAATTAGGTCCATTTGCTTCAGTTTACATAAAAAAAGTTTTTAAAAACTGTTTTAAAAAAATGCTTGCTCTATGCTACAGTGTATATATTATTTGGCACCCAAGATAAAATGATTTAAATAATGAACACTACCCCCCCCACCCCCACCCCCACCCCCCCACCCCCAAAAAAAAAAATAAAAAAAAATTAATAATAAACGTTTCTAATATTTTATAAGGAATTGCTAAATAAACAAATGACAGTAAGTAAAAAATCATCAGTTACGACCATTTAAATCTGCAAGTGAGGTTAAAATATCAGACACGAGTTGGTGGACACAAAAGACAGAATGACCGTTCTGATCACGTGACAAAGTTGGTGCCAAATAGGCAGGGTTTTTTTTCAGTCTGAGATTGCCGAAACAATAAAAATAAACTGTTTTCATTGCTAAAATAAAATATAACTTTTATTTGTGTATCAAACATACAAATGGATACTGGTATGGGACACAACAGAGGCTGTTAAAACCATCATCACCCCCACAATCAACATCCCCACAACCATAACCCCCACCCCCACCCCATTGCCAGCTTCACATCCTCGTTGTGATTCCTGGATCTGCCACTGAATGAAACTTTGAGCTTAAAACACCATTTGCCTATTATGTCTAAATATGTAAGTCTGTATAATAATCAATATTGAAGATAATTCTGTAGTAATTATATGTACATTAATTAATGAAAACCTATCGGCCTCGGTGGTTTAGTGGTTAAGTCATCGGACATAAGGCTGGTATGTACAGAGTTCGCAGCCCGGTACTGGCTCCCACCCAGAGCGAAGTTTTAATGACTCAGTGGGTAGGTGTAAGACCATTAACTACTAACAAACAACTAACTCACTGTCCTGGACAGACAACCCAGATAGCTGAGGCAACTTTAATTCCAGTTGACCATTACTTGATAGTCAGAACTTGCGTCCATGGCAGGTGTGCACTATAACTGCTTACTCTGAATGTGCACGTTAAACACCCTGAACTGATCGACCTCCACAAATATTTCAGGACATTTAGTTTTCGAAATGTTCAGGGAAGCATGCCCTGAAACATCTTAGAAAATCATGTCAGTAAGCATGGTCTGATTCACCTGTTTGCATTATATAATCCTGAAAAAAAGAAGAAGAAAGAAATGTTATATTTAACGACGCACTCGACACATTTTATTTACGGTTATATGGCGTCAGACATATGGTTAAGGACCACACCAGGGCTTCTCGAATGTTTATCAAATCCATAAGCCATGGGATCAGTGATTTTTAAAATTTACTAGCCACGATTAAAAATTCACTAGCCCTACCGTACTTTATTTAAGTTAATACAATTTTACTAAATAATAGTAATAATAGGATATGTCATCTAAAGAGCGAGATAGAGCTTAAAACAACCGGCAGTGGAGGGTTGGGGTGGAGCAGGATATTCATATTTGGGGTTTTTCTCGTTCCAAACAGTACACCACAACTGGCCAAAGGCCATGGTATGTGCTATCCTCTCTGTGGAAAAGAACATATAAAAGATCCCTTGCTGCATTAGCAAAAATGTAGCGGGTTTCCTCTGATGACTACGTATCAGAATTACCAGATGTTTGACATCCAATAACTGATGATTAATTAATTAATTAATGTGCTCCAGTGGTGTCGTTAAAAAAAAAAAATCATATGTTCCCCCTCTGACGTCACAAATCTGTACTTCCAATTCTTGCCGCATTTAAAGCTCCCTATTATGGGAAGATTCTATAGCACTTAGTTTTAGAACTATCCCGTCAAAACTCGGACACTTTCAGATATTCAATTTAAATTTGTAAATTATTGTTAAAATTGAAAACAAATCTACATTTCTGAAACACATAATTATATATCTCTCTGTTCCTCTGTTCTCCCTTTCTCCCTCCCTCTCACACCTTTTCTCTCTCTCTCTCTCTCTCTCTCTCTCTCTCTCTCTCTCTCTCTCTCTCTCTCTCTCTCTCTCTCTCTCTCTCTCTCTCTCTCTCTCTCTCTCTCTCAAATGGTTTCTGGAGTCTGTCACGGAGAATCATAGCACCAATTATTGTAGAAGACTTGACTTTCAGATTTTCAATTTAATCCAAAAAAATAAATAACATAATAACAATAATTCTACATTTCCAAAATATCTCTCTATTAATTTATGAAGTTTCAAAACTATTTGATCAAAACTCCAAGCAAAGATTTTTAATGTTGACTTTCAAATATTTTGTTGCCTACTAGTGTATTGTGTGAATTTTGAACTGACTGTTTTGTTTATTTTCAGAAAACTACACGGCTTTGTATAACATACTTGTATGTCCTGAAGGCTTCTTTGTGTCAAACAAAACCAAAATGTGCCAGTTGATAACAGGTAGGCCTAACTTCAAAAATTTGGTCCTCAAAATTGAGAATATTTAAATAAAACGCCATATGTTTTGGGTATAAATGGTGCTGAATACCGGAGTCTTGCAACAGAGGTAATAACATTTTAATTTGTTATCTCTCCTTGACCATGTATGGATGTTCTGGTGAACTTAGAATTACGAGTTGTCAGTCAGTTTTGTGTTTTATCTTTCCATTGGTGACAGACTTAATAAGAGTTCATTCTCCATGTTAGCATTTTTTTTTTTAAATACATGACAAGTTTGTTTGTGTGTGACACCACTAGAGCACAGTGATTTATTAATCATGGGCTATTGGATGTCAAACGTTTGGTAATTTTGACATATAGTCTTAGAGACGAGAGGAAACCCGCTATAATTGTTCCATTAGTATCAATGGATCTTTTATATGCACCATCCCACATACAGGACAGCACATACCACAGCCTTTGATATACCAGTCATGGTGCACTGGCTGGAACGAGAAATAGCCTAATGGGCCCACCGACAGGGATCGATTCTAAACCGACCGCGCATCGAGCAAGCACTTTACCACTGGGACGTCCTGCCCCTATAGTATAGGCTATACAGGACAAAATTGGGGAATGTTCTTACTGTGGAACAAGGTTTATAGCCTGTCCATCCTGGGTTTGGAGATTGTGTTACATACAAACTGAACAAATTGGCACCAACTGCCCAGATATATACAGCTTTAAAAGACGGAGTGTACTAGTTTGTCGCTCGTTAGATACATTTTAAAACAACTCGTTGTGAGATAAATGGTATCTAATGGCCACTCATGTATTATTCTCTGTGTAATACATTTTGGTTTGTTTTTCAGATAATTCCAGTTATTGCCCGGAAGGCTTTGAGCATGCACCAAACAACACAACTGTATGCATACTTGGTATGTACCTGTTGATGCTTTACACATTGTGGTGAATACGGTTTATACCATGGAAGGACTCGAACTCATGGACGGCACCGATGGCAGTTATGACTTGATATGACCACTAACACTGTACATGACGCGAAATTTGGCTTCTTTTCATTATGACTTGATATGACCACTAACACTGTACATGACGAGAAATTTGGCTTTTTTTCATTATGACTTGATATGACCACTAACACTGTACATGACGCGAAATTTGGCTGCTTTTCATTATGACTTGATATGACCACTAATACTGTACATGACGCGAAATTTGGCTGCTTTTCATTATGACTTGATATGGCCACTAACACTGTACATGACGCGAAATTTGGCTGCTTTTCATTATGACTTGATATGACCACTAACACTGTACATGACGCGAAATTTGGCTTCTTTTCATTATGACTTGATATGACCACTAATACTGTACATGATGCGAAATTTGGCTTCTTTTCATTATGACTTGATATGACCACTAATACTGTACATGACGCGAAATTTGGCTTCTTTTCATTACGACTTGATATGACCACTAATATTGGACTTTCTTTTGATTTGGTGGTAATAAATACTAAATATAATTATTATTATTATTATTTATTATTATCCCACTGCACTTTTTCCTTTCTCTCATTTGACTTCCATCTCATTTCTTCCCAATCTGCCAGATCCTCCTATCTTTCAACTTTGTTCGCTGTCCACCTCCACATCCCAGTCCTTGTCTCTCCAACTGTGACAGGTGCTTGTCTCTTGTGGCTATCCATGCCACACACCTGTCATTCCCCATCAGCTTGAGCTGCGGGCTTAGTCTGACCACTTCAGAGAGTGTTCAGCAGTTACTTCTGGCATTAAGAGGCACTTGTAAACACCTACAATGCGCCCCTAGTAACGGCCGTCGTTAGTTAGTGCTGTGAGTCAGACCAGCTTTATTAGCGGCAGAGGACGAGGATGCCAGGTGGGTGCAGGGAAGTACACAGAGACTGCACCCATTGAAGGAAGTTGAGACAGGTGGGCGATGGTGTGGACAGCTCAGAAGAAAGACTTGGAGGAAACTGAAAATCATTATTAAAGAACAAAATAGCAATGACTAGCTGTATTTTGCTTCATAAATAAATTTAAAAAATCAAATATTTAGACAAACACACACCACCCTCCCATCCTATAATATTGTTTGTAACACAACCAGTAATCCCTTCCGAGTGGGTTACGTAGTTGTTGAATGGCCCCTAAACAAGGCACAGACTACCAACTGCCAGCAGAAAGTTGGCCAACTTGACGGTCGTGTTATAGTTTCCCCAACTCCCGACTTAGACCGGTGTGCTCAGATTAACAACTAAAGGGTTATACGACGAGAATCAACTGGACAGTCGTAGAAGTCGTTACAGCAGAAAGTTGGCCAACTTTCTGCTGGCAGTTGGTAGTCATAGCAACAATGAGCTCATAACTACTGACATTTCTCTATTTCAGACACTCTTAATAATGAAATGTGTCCTGACGGTTTCAAGTATGCAGAACTCGAGTCAACATGTGTTTTAGCAATCGCCATCCGTTTTGAAGGTAAACATGTTGATGTTTTTGTGTTTTTTTCCCCAGTTAGTAATAAGAAATAAATACAAACAGGGTTTTTGTGTTCAATTTCATTTCATTATTTATTAGTTTTTATTCATTTATAATATATACTAAAAGGCAAAAGTAATTGTGACACACAAAAAACAAAGATGTCCGAAGGTATGGAAACGAGCAAGTCCATGAAAAGGGTGCACCTTCCATATGCAAATGAGCCACATCACTAGAGGGGGACTAGAGGAAATCCAGAGCGAAGTTCACACAGTCGGTAGTAAGTGTGTCCACCTTGAGCATTAATACAGGCCTGGCACTGTCGTCTCATTGAGGCCACTAAATCCTGGGGAAAGCTCCTGGGAATGCCATTCCAGATTTGAGGAAGGGTCAGCCATGTATCTTGGTGAGGGGTTGTCACGGGTGGTCGGCCGCTACGGGGACGGTCCTTGACCTGGTTGTTTTGTTGACATCGTTGCCATAAGTGCCATATGGTGTTTCTGTGGATGTTGAATTGACGTGCGACATCACGCTGCGAGGTCCCAGATTCAAGCATCCCTATGACTCGCCGTCTGTCATTTTCACTGAGGCGTGGCATGACGAAATTGCATCAAACTATATAATGGTGTTTTTCTGACTTCTAGACTTCTGGGCTATTGGATGTCAAACATTTGCTAATTTTGACATATAGTCTTAGAGAGGAAACCTGCTACATTTTTCCATTAGTAGTAAGGAATCTTTTATATGCACCACAAACAGAATAGCACATACCACAGCCTTTGATATACCAATTTTGGTGCACTGGCCGGAACGAGAAATAGCCCAGTGGGCCTACAAACGGCCCCCAATGCATTTCCTTCTTTATTTGACCTGTACATAACGGTCACCTGTCCTTAACGGCCAGCGGTCACTATTTTCCACCCAAAATCACAGGTTGAACTTGCTATAACGGTCACAAGATGATCGTCGTAAAGATGTTTTTTGCTTTATGTTTTGACGCTGGTTATGTCTTTACTTTTTCAATCATCTTAAAAATTATAAATTCAATGTGTTTATATGGCCATGTCATGTAAAAGCTTTGGGTTTATTTTCTGTCAAAGTAAAGTTCCATTGTAATTCTCTGATCGTAATTGAAAAACAAACGGACACTCAGTAACTTCCGTTACTGGTGGGGTAATTCGATTGGTTCTCAGCATCCTCACTGCATAGTAGACGACTTCCCATTGGCTGTACATAATTTAATCTGTATGTATGGTCACTCTATTGAGTCTCGAGAAACTAAACAAATGAGGTATTATGTTAGGTGTTTCATTGTGTCTAGCCAGTCATGATTGTTAAATAAACATGAATTGTTGAAGGCGGCGGTCATTGCAGATGTCCCGTGTTCGGATTATTTAAGCGACTCCTGATCTTATTCAGCTGTAATCAACGGTCATACTCCACTGAAGGATTAGCGGTGACAAAAAACAAACCAATAAGTCAAACATGCCACATGGGTAATAACCTTCAATTACAGAAAATATCTTCTGGTAGTCAATGTTAGCGTTTGTGAAATATATCAACGAATATGTTTGCATGCAAAATGCCACCGAAAAATCGTACTTTAACGTTAGAACAGAGAATCGACGTTATTAACAAATCTGAGAAAGGCACTTTAAGTGCGCGAAAGATCGCCAATCATTTTGGTGTAGGACGTTTTCAGATTACGTCTATTTTAAAAAGGAAAGCTGATGTTCTGGCCGATTTTGACAATAATGTTTCAGCCGAAAGAAAAAGGCAGAAGAAAGCAACAGGCAATGATGACATAAACAAGCTAGTGTGGGAATGGTTTAAAAATGCGACATCTTTTTTTTATGACAGTTGTGATATTCTTTAATATATGGGTTCTAATTTTGAACTTGTATATAAGGGTCACCTCTCTAAAACGGCCACTTTTGTTAGGTCCCTTTGGGTGGCCGTTATATACAGGTTTGACTGTATATATATACTTAACTCCAAAAGAAACGCGAAAATTTTAAAATATTAAAAAACCCACATTTGAATAAACTATGTACAAATCGATTAAGTTGACCAATAGCCATCTTGTCAGCGTATCCAATTCCATATAACGCATGAAAAAAACGAGTACAGTGTGACGTCACGCACGTGCTGAAATTGACGACCAAAATCGATCTGGAATGCAAAACGGGTGGATCATGAAAGATGCGAATTGCACGTGAAACACTACCAGGCCTGGGTATAAAAGAAACGCCAGATAGCAATGTTCAACTCATTTTACGAGTAGCGATACAACGATGCCACGACTTAACGCTGATTCCAGACATAGAGCTTTGGGGAATTTGGAGGCCGGAATGGATGCCAGGCAGGTTGCACGTGCTTTCGGTGTCCATGTCTCGACAATCTACCGTCTCATAGACCGATTTCTACAGAACAACAACGTCGTCGACCGTCCACGTAGCGGCCGTCCCAGAGTGACGTCACAGCGCCAGGACCGTTACATCGTCCGAACTCACATGCGTGATCGGTTCGTACCAGCCACCACAACAGCCCGGCAGACAGTGGGAACCCACAACCGCCCCGTTTCCTACACCACGGTACGACGTCGTCTGATCGCCATCCATCTGAACTGTCGTCGACCGTACATTGGACAACGTCTCACACAGCGACACCGCCTTGCACGACACAACTGGGCTGTTCTGCATCGACAGTGGCGGAACCGACAGTGGCAGAACATCGTCTTCTCCGACGAAAGCCGCTACTGCTTAGATAGGGCCGACGGTCGTATGAGGGTGTGGAGGCGTCGAGGTGAGTGCTTCACAGATGCGTGTGTTATGGAGAGGGACCGTTGGGGAGGGCCTTCCGTCATGCTGTGGGGTGCCATATCCTGGGGACGTCGTGTACAACCTGTCATCTTCGACAACAACGGCCGAGGACGCGGCAGGGGCGTCACAGCACAGCGCTACATCGACGAAGTGCTCACGCCTGTGGTGGTGCCTTTTTTCGCGGGTCACCGTCAGATGGTTTACCAGCACGACAACGCCAGGCCACACACGGCACGGGCCACCCAGGCATTCCTGGCACAGCACAACATCATCACAATGGACTGGCCAGCTTTAAGCCCGGATCTGAACCCCATCGAGCACTTGTGGGACGAGGTTCAGCGCATGATGAACCAACGCCCTGCTCCCGTGGTGACACAGCAGCAGCTCCGCCAGGCCGTCGTGGACACCTACAACAACGTGCCCAGGGCCTTCATCAGGAACCTCTTCCTCTCCATGGGTAGGAGGTGTGCGGCGGTCATGGCCAGCAATGGCGGACACACCCGCTATTAGTGGACATGTTTGAGTGGCATGTGACGCCATTGAAGAAGCGCCATGGCCTTGACATTTCAAATGACAATGCGACCTCGATTTTTAACATGTCAATAACATGAAATCTCATCTTTACGAATTGTTTAAGTTTTTCATAGAAATGATTATTTTAAGAACTTTGGGACGTATTTCAATGAGTGTACTCAAAACCTCCAATCTACGTATTCGCGTTTCTTTTGGAGTTAAGTATATATATATATATATATATATATATATATATATATATATATATATATATATATATATATATACTTGTGTGTGTGTTGTGCGTGTGTGTGTGTCTGTGCGTGTGTGTGTGCATGTATACTATATGTACATGTATACATGTTTTTAATTTATTTAATTTTTAAAAACTTTGCTTTAATATGAAATTTATTCTGTCTTAGTAGAATTGAGGACATTCTTTTTCAAATCCTTTTCTTCAGACAACAACAGAAGCAGTTGCCCTGCGGGATCAGTCAACCCTCCCATCAACTGCACAACTTGTGCTTCTACTCGTACGTACAACCTATACAGTCAAACCTGTTCTAGCAGCCACCTATAATCAGCAGTCACCTGCCTTAAGTGGCCACTTTTCCCCTCCCAAATGATTTTTAATGTAAATGCACCTGTAATAAGCGGTCACCTGTCTAACTCGGCCAGCGGCCACCTAAATCAGACTACAAATCACTAAAATATCTGTATTGAGCGGGCACAGTAAATGTTTACTATTACTGTAACAGAAGGTGTAATGTATTAATCCCAATACCTTACCTTACAGCATCTTGTTAGATCAACCCAAGTTTGTATCATATTAATAGACGACTAAGAAGAAAGCTAGTCAACAAGATAATCTAAACTCAGTCATTTATTTATAAAATACAGTCATTTTTTTTAAATGGTTAACCAAAATAAAACGTATGTTCTTACTATTACGGCCCCTTTAAAACTACACTAAAGTGAAAATAACAGGGATATTTTAATGACGGCGACAAGGTGCAGAAAATAACCGATCTTCACATCTTCAAGAATACTAGTACCCATTCAGTCCCGACATCTCTTCTGTGTATCAATTAAGAAAGTATAACTGGAATGCATCTACTTTCCTTTGGGTAGGCTAGGCTTCACATCTGTAGATTCACTTACTATGACAATACACTGCATAGAGTAAGAATTAAATAATTAAATGAAAAAGAAAACAAACTTATTGAGAACAGTTAAATTAATACATTCCAATCACCTTATTTCTGAAGGAGGCGACATGTCGATAGTTAATTTATTGACAATACAGACGAGGGAAAAACAAGAAACAACAAACATTCTAAATACTCTATGTGCCAACCTGTAATCAGCGGCCACCTGTCTTAAGTGGTTGATTTTCTGTACTCTCTTGTGTGACTGCTTAAGACAGATTTGACTGTATTAATTTACTAATAAGTCAAATAGTTTTTATGAACATATTATTTCATAACTTTGAAGGGTGAAGGTTGGCTTGTATTAGGGTGACTAGGTCGGTAGTGCACAGCCCGACTAGGTTAGTAGTGCACAGCCCGACCTAAGTAGGTAGTGCACAGCCCAACTAGGTTAGTAGTGCACTAGGCCCATGAGTAAGGCAACACATTTTAGGAGGCAGCTAAATATTTTAAAACAAAAATACTAAATTCCACTTTTCAACTAAGTAGTAGAATCTGCTCTTTATACCAGATCCACACACACACACACACACACACACGTGCACACACACACACACACACACACACCATCCGGCTCATGTTTAACCGCCTATTTCTAAATTTGTCTAGTATTTAGTAGAATCCCCCTCGCTCGTGTTCATCCGCATATCCCTAAACAATCACATGTAACATCGAGTGCATTGAGGGTCTACTGCCATATATTGGTAATAGGGAAAACCATTCTCAACATGTAATTTGCAGTTTAAACTTGACACACTCATTGTCTTGGAATTGTGTTGGCCTTTTTGGAGGGATAGTCCTCTTCTCAGCGACTATATTATAGGCATGAAGGCCATTTTGATGTTAAAGATTGGCCCCAAATATATTTAGCGTATTCGAATTGGATTCCTTGTCACTGGAAATGTGCGGTTAGCTGTCAAACTCCATCTCCTATGTGGTTCTGAAGCCGAAATGAGCTACTGATATTTTATCATGACGGTGGACATCTTTAAATTCAAGATGGTGGCTAACCAGCCTGTCAGAATTCTTGGATCCATCAAGTTTTGAATTTAGTAGGCCAGATTTGAAATGAGCAACTTATGTGTCATCATGACAGTAGAAATCTTTAAATTCAAGATGGCGGCTAACCAGCCAGTCAGACTTACTGGATCCACCACCTTTGACATTAGCAAACCAAAATACCCCTATATACCAAATTCCAATTCCCTATGTAGTTCAGAAGCCGAAATATGAGCAATTGGTATTTTGTCATGGCAGCCATATTTAAATTCAATATGGTTGCTATGGTCTCACTACACAGATGTCATCTGCCATTGAAACCCATGTTAAACTGCCCAACTTCAAGCGAAGATTGCCCATAGAACGTTGGCACTAACAACATACACCATTGCGAACATACATTATATAAGCATTTATATTCACTCCAAAATTGTGAACATTTCCGTCTCAGTTTTTTGCTATATGACCGCATTTGGCTGTAGTACCGGTCCGAACAGGTGGTTCATTAACCGATTCACTCCGGCTGTCACTTGCGCTATATACCCATGTCCCAAAAGGTCGATGCACAATATTACAAAATAACATGGGCAAAATACAGCCAGAAGGCTTACCATTAAACATACATATTGTTTTAATTCTTCACCATTTCCTAGAAGTGAATATGTGAACCATAACATGTGCCACGATTAGGAACTATAGTGGACCGTGATCAATGAACTCTCACCCGGAAGTGATCTGTATAGTGAGACCTAACCAGCCTGTCAGACTTATTGGATCCACCACCTTTGACATTAGCAAACCAAAATACCCCTATATACCAAATTCCAATCCCCTATGTAGTTCAGAAGTCGAAATATGAGCAATTGGTATTTTGTCATGGCAGCCATATTTAAATTCAAGATGGCGGCTAACCAGCCTGTCAGACTTCTTGGATCCATCAAGTTTTGAATTTAGTAGGCCAAATTACCCCTATATACGAAATATCACACTTTCTGCCAAAAGTGAACACCTTTTTCATATATTATTTGCCACACTAATGGCATCCAATTTTTACAATTTCCATGGGGAGCAAGCCCCTTGATCTAAACAATAAAATCCAAGTATTATATGATTTCAATAATCAAAAACGACTCTAAAAGTGAAAAATATGCCATGGTGTTTGAAAACTAGTCTTCTCACTTTAATTATATAGAGAATAATACATGAGTTGCTGTTAAATACCATTTATGAGCGAAAGTGAGTTTGATACATTTTTGAACAATAAGTTGTGAGATAAATGGTATCTAATGGACACGAATGTATTCTATTTCTTTTATATTCTTAAAAACCATGTTTTAAGCAAATTTTAACATCTTTTCTTACTAAAAGTTATTTACAGCCGTTGCACTTGTAGCTGACTTACGCGTCACAGACCCATGATTGTCAGGTAAACTATACATCATAGTGTAATCGATTTCCATCGCTTTGGGTTTTTTTTATTGGACGTATGGCGTTGGTGACCTGGTCATCACCTAGGAGCAGCCAGTCGTATGTCTTGAATTGTTAACACACGTACATGTGTAAACAACTATGTGTTTTAAAAAATAACACATGATGTTCTCACCAACGGGTGTGTAAGAAAATATAATAATATATTCCACAGAATCATCTACCACTGCCACCAGCCATGCACCAACTACTGCCACCAGCCGTGGAACAACAACTACTGCTGGACAAAAAGAACTGGAGAGTATACCGGACTATGGCATCGCTCTGATAGCTGTATCTGTTTTGATTGTTATAGGATTAACTATTGTAAGGCGTTTGTTTGTTTATAAATTTGGCACCAATCAAGCTATGATCAATTAATCTAACATTTAGCTTACTAAAATTGTATTATAGAATTGTACATTAGTATTGTACATAATTGTCTATATGTATTAATCCTTTTTATTTCAGTTACGAATGGTTTAGACCATCTAACCAGACAGTACTGTGTATATAACCTTCACGCTTTTGTCTGCATTTGCACTATGTATTAGCACCCACGCTTATACTTTCTTACAGCAACTTACGGTGAGTCATTTAGAGCTACAAGAAATCGATATAAGAAAACAAGAAAGAAACAAGATACTAAGGGACCATCTCAAAATTCATATGATGCCAAAAAAGACGAAATGGTTTCGTTTGGGGGGGAGGGGGTTAATAATTTTGCACTTGCCATTTCGACTTTGAAATTTAAGTTGGCATCAAGATTAAAAACCTTCAGAAATTATCGTTTTCCAAGAACAGCAGAAAAACTAAGCCGGCATTCCTCAGGAACAGGAACTCTGTGTTCTGTGTGTGTGCCGGGTACCATCCAGCCAATCAGACAATTACACCACCTCCCCTGACAGCCAATTAGAACTCGCGATACAAATATGCATAGCATTTACTAACCAGTCCCACTTACCTGTGCGTAACATTTCTTCATCACATTTTTGTTCGAATCTGCACGTCTTCATCCACCATTACAGCTATCTGTAGACACTAGTTTTGTAAAAACACGATAGAGGACATGCCTGTTCCGTATCGAATATGATACGTCAGGCCTTTGTGAATAATTTCATGCTAAATGAACAAACCTTGTTTTATATGTTTACTTTTAATTAACCTAATTTATATATAGTTTTGCGTATCATATTTGATACGGGCAGTGCTCTAGGGTTAAAATTGACAACTTTATGACAAATGAGGCAAACAAGAAACAAATACATGTACATGAAATAGAAACGTTTTATTACTAGTATGCCCTACATGTATTCTGCATTTCTATATAAATACATAATGTACAAGTAGTGACATTTTCATCTGAAATGAATGATGGTGCCAAAACATAATCTTATTTAGTCTTCTTTTTTGGGGGGGGGGAGGGGGTCTCAAGAGAGACTAAACTGTTTCTTCTTTTTTGGCATCATATGAATTTTGAGATGGTCCCTAAGTAAGTCTCCATCATTTAGTAATACCAATAGCCATGCCATGTATATTATATACAGAGGTCCCATCACCCATGGGGGGGGGGGGGGGGGGGGGGATACTTGGGAAGGGGAGGGAAATCCTATGTGTGAATGTTGATGCGAGACAGATTATTGCAAACATATACTTTTCCTTAGTGCTATATAGACCAGTTATTAGTGGCTGCTAAAATAATTTATGTGAAGCGCTAGGCTTTTTAAACCACACAAACACTATAAGGGTATACCCTTCAAAGTAGATAGCTAGGTTAGATAATCCCCCCTCTCTCCTTGAATTCACGGGCTATCTAAGGATGGGGGGGGGGGGGGGGGGCTCTGAAAAGACGTTGGTTTTCATCTAGAGTAAGGACTTGCGACAATAGGAACAACCTAAACAGCAAACTAGGGTTAACATACAAAATAGCACGCACTACCGCAACAGTACACAGGATGCATTGGCTAATAATAACAATGCAACCGCACCCATTTAATGGCCCATCACGTACTCTAATAAGGAGTCGGACAAAAGAAAACCGGCTCCGAGTACACAATTGCACTGCACTAAGAGAAAGCTGGACAAAAGAATACCGGCTCTCTCCCACCAGTCCCAAATACTTGCTGCTGGTGTGACACTTGGTACTGGAGGATTGGGCGAAGAGGACCGATAGCAGGATAACAACAGGAATCCCCGGAACTCGAGGACAACGGCCTACTGGCATGCAAAATTGCTAGAGTCTCCCCTGGGTTGTCATGCCACGACCAGAAGTGGTCAGGCCCAGCATTAATAGGTCTAATTAACGAGCTACTCCAACTCACTAATATCAAAACCTATACGTAACTCCTGAAATTATCTTTTGACCAACCGTTCAAAAATGCACCAAATTTCCTTCATTCAAAATGCGCACCCATTCTCTTTGGCTAATTTTTTGACCGCTCCTTCCAAATTCTAAAACCCATAGCACCCATACACCCACCCCCACCTGCTACCGGCCCGGCCGGACTGCTGGTGCTCCCTTGCACCTTCCAGTGCAGGTGGTCCCTCCCCCCACCTTTCCTGTCCTGGATGGAGGAGCCTATCAAGGCCGGCACCTGTGCCCAGAACATCCATACGCTACAACAGCTTGCTCTGAATGTGTGTGTTAAACCCTCTGACCTGACCTGATTGGGAAAAACTGTAGCGGGTTTCATCTGATGACTACGTGTCAGAATTACCAGAAGTTTGACATCCAATAGCCGATGATGATTAATTAATAAATGTTCTCTAGTGGTGTCGTTAAACAAAACAAACTTTAACTGTTGCATGGGAAAATGTTAACAGTAACCGAGTCTTCAGTTCAGATGGTGAAACTGATATAAATATGTTAGGATTGTTGTTTGTTTTCATGTGTATATATGAAAAGAAAAAGGATATTGAATAGTTATTAAAGGTATAATTATTCATTTGTATGGTATATCCTATCCAAGTCAACACAACAATAGGTGCATGGTCCTTGTAAATAGAGCTGGTTTAAGGATCCGCGGGGCCTGTAGCACAAATAACAGTGGGGCCACCTTCCCAGGATATATATTTTGCAAACTCCCCTGGGGAGAGTAATAAAATAACCTGGACAAAATAAATGAAGTATTGATAGTAACCTTGAGTATATGTGAAGGAAAAATAGTAATATTTTATAAATTTTTATTTCATTAATTAATATAATTATATTTACAATATACACACATCACCGCAGGGCCACCTGAAGTTTAGGGACTGTAGGACATGCTACATGTGCTACTAGGATAAACCGGCTCTGGTAATAAGAATCACTGCGGGGCCCCCTGAAGTGCAGGGACTGTAGGACGTCCTACATGTGCTACTAGGATAAACCGGCTCTGGTAATAAGAATCACCGCGGGGCCACCTGAAGTTTAGGGACTGTAGGACATGCTACATGTGCTACTAGGATAAACCGGCTCTGGTAATAAGAATCACTGTGGGGCCCCCTGAAGTGCAGGGACTGTAGGACATGCTACATGTGCTACTAGGATAAACCGGCTCTGGTAATAAGAATCACCACGGGCCCCCTGAAGTGCAGGGACTGTAGGACATGCTACATGTGCTACTAGGATAAACCGGCTCTGGTAATAAGAATCACCACGGGCCCCCTGAAGTGCAGGGACTGTAGGACGTGCTACATGTGCTACTAGGATAAACCGGC